>NW_007246456.1:222550-265345 GCF_000164805.1 Carlito syrichta
ACAGGCGCGTGCTACCATGCCCGGCTAATTTTTGATTTATTGTAGAGATGAGGTCTCACCAAGTTGCCCAGGCGGGTCTCGATCTCGCGGGGTCAGGCAATCCACTCACCTCAGCCTCCCAAAGCGTGGGATTACAGGTTGAGCCACTGAGCCCGGCTGAATGAGGTTTCTTGCAGGCAAAGAGGGTGCTCAGCCCAGCTTCTTACACAGTGTACAGGGGACAGAAGCAGCGCTCTTTCGGTGGCCGGGTGCTCCTCTGGGACCCAGCTGGGGGCCTCCCGGCTGCGGGCAGCAATGGTGCTGGTTGCGTGGCCGCGGGCAGGCCTGGGTTGCATGGTATAGGGGCTGCCCGGCAGGTGGCAGGTCCATGTGAGGCAGTGGGCCGGCCTGGGGGCCGCGGGCGGCAGGGCCAGGAGAGTCATGCGCTGACCACCCCACCTGCGGCTCCGCACCTTCCCCTGGAGCCACCAGCTCGGGCTCCGGGTCTGGTTTCTCAGCAGCACCTGAGGGGAGAGCACCAGAAGAGCACCGAGCGCTGATCCCGGGAGATTTTTTTCTGTTAATTCTAATTTTCTAGGAGAAGAGGAACCCATACTTCTCCCTTGAAATCATTGCTTAGGCTTACTTTACTACTTCTCTGTGCCACCTCCTCTCGCCACCCCCAAAGTAGACTCTTAGCCCCGACCCTGCACTGGCAGTCACTCTTCAAGCTAAGGGGAAAGCATATTTGTTATCTATTGCCATGTAACAGATTATCTCAAAATATAGTGGCTTCAAAAGACAATGTTTATTTTCTCCATCTTTGTACTTTAGTAATTCTAGAGTGGCATAACTGGGCTCACGGTTTCAGCCCAGTTTACAGGTTGCAACAAAGGTGTTGACTGGGGCTACAGTGAACACAAGCTTAATTGTGGAAGTAACAGTTTTATGATCATTCACATGGTAGTTGGAAGTGTTCACTTCTTCATGAGCTATTAAACTAAGAATGTTGGTTCCTTGCTGGCTACTGGTCAAATGTTACCTACAGTTCCTTGTCACAAGAGCCTTTTCATATGGCAGCTTACAACATGGCAGCATGCTATATCAGAGCAAACAAGCAAGAAGGACCAGCGAAACAAAGCAGGTGAGTCAAGATGGAAGTCACAATCTATTATAACCTAATCTTAGAAGTAACATCTTATCACCTTTGCCATATCCTGCATATTCTGTGCATTAGAAGCAAGTCACTAGATTTTGCCCACTTGCAAGGGGAAGGATTTCCATAGGAACATGAATGCCAGAAGATGGGGGTTATTTGGAACCATTTTAGAAGTTGTCTATCACAGAAAGTTTCTCAAATACTTCCAATATTAGCTGTATGTCGTATTTTCTTTTAAAATAATTTAAAACAAGTTAGAGACTTGGAAATACAGAAACCATTAAGAATAACAACATATGCCAGGATTTTTGTGTATGTGTTGACCACATATATAGCAACCCTAACAAGTTAATGGGAAATAGGTTTGCCATTGTCATCAGGTTTCAAGAGATTAATATTACATAATGAAGAACCCATGGTATGAAGCATGGTAGATGTTTTTTCTTACCATTATATATCATATAGAATCATATATTGACAGAAATGAAAGAGAAGAAAGAGATTTTAAAAATCCCAATTCTGTTGATGAGATAAATACATGAATACTCTCAGAGAGAAAGTAAATTCTCTCATGGTCTAGAATTATTTAATTTGAGGCAGAAATATTACTAGAACCCGGTCTCTAAGTTTTGGTGCCTTTCTCTTTTTACCATAGTAGAACAGTTTGTTGTATCTAAAACACCCAAGTGAACACTGAAATCCCAGAGTGTTCATTTTTATGGGTGAAGACTGATAAAAATGACAGGCAAAAGTGACTTAAAATTCTATGAATGAACAGACTATTTCATTTGCTAATGTTGTTATTCTGATGTATTTGATAGAAATTACTTCAGTCAGAATGCATTCACATTATTTATTCCAAAAAATGTATTGAAGTAAAATGAGAATGTGTGGACCCTTAAGCAGAAATAATGAACTAATTTGGTCTCTGCATAGGAAAAGTACAGTTCAAATTCTCAAGGTTAATCTCATACAGACTTCAGTATTTTATTGCTTGAACCAGAAGATTTCTACATGAAGGACTACTGAGAAATCTGTAGACACACACACACACACACATGCATGTACACGCACAGATACATGCACTTTCAGGAGAGCTAAAATCACAGTTCTAAATTCTTCTGTTAATAGCAAAGATTATTACCCAAATGGATAATTTTTATCACTTGAAAGTGATACTTGATAATTCATTTCTTATAAGGTGAAGACAAGAGAAACAAAATTATCTAAAAAGGGCTAAAGAAAGGGTGCAAATATGGATGTGTGGTAGCACATCCATTCAAGTAATCATTTATAAAGCATCTTAACTTGACTTTTGGTGAATGATACTCCTACAATACTAAACTTTAACACAGGTAAAGTGTTATACTTTATTTATAATTCACAATTGACTTTGAAATTTTGATTTTACCCTTTCTACCAGTTCCTGTCAGTTTCTATCATAATTGAGGTCCAAAGAACACACTGTGTTCATCAGTACAAAAAAATTTTTTGCTACAACTAGTTTTGATGATGTCACCAGCTTATCAGATGACTACAGCATACCTTTTTACTTCCAAAGGTCAAATCAAAGAGTTCCATATCTTGTCCTTTCATATTAATGATTCTCTGATTTAAAAATCTTTACCTAGCTCCCCATTCATACTTTTTGTTAGTCTTTTGCTATTTTTTTCTTTTTCCCAACCCTCTATATTTAGACATTCCAACTCTGAGCAAATTTGTGTAAATTCTACACTGAGTTTTGAGGAGATGAAGGCAGCAATTTACCATGATAAGGGATCTGGTAGGAAATGGAAGGCACACTCAAGAGAAGAAAACAAGAGAGGTGAGTGAAGGGAGTGTATATAAAGGCATACACAGAGATAATGGAAACCACAAAATGGTGAAGCATGTGTGTACAAGCAACAGCAGATGACTGCTAATACATCCAGGCCTGAAAGAGCAAGGGAAGAGACTTAAACCTCCAGAACTGTGGAACGATAGACATCTTATTTTTAAAAAGCCAAATTATCATATTTTGTTACAGCAGCCCCAGTAAATTAATACAGATTGGTTACTAGAACTCAGTTGGAGTGTAGCTTTGTTGGGGAGGGAGGCTTCTGACCAGAGCTACGACCTTTGATAGAGGAACATAAGGACCTGTGGGGAAATTTTGTCTCTTTCTCATCTCAGATATGACTCCCATTGGCTATATCTAATAGGACACCAAGAACAAGGATATCTAGTCTATATGGAATAACATATCAGTCTTCCAAAGTCCATAAGAGTGAAGAATGGAAATGATTTGGAGAAAGTAAAGTGAAGGGTTCAGGAAGCCACCAAAGGGGAGGCTCCCAAAATGGCGGGACACACCGGACAACAAAGGTCCTCCATCTGGCTTATGCCAGCACAATTCCTCGCGCGTGAATTTCAAACCTTCCCGCTCGCAAATTTCAAACTTGTAAGCCTCCAATCAGTAGCCAGCTTTGTTATGCATCCAATAGGACCATAACACGGCATTGGCCCCACCCTACTCCCATGCAGCTCCTCCAATAGGAGCATAGCACGGCTTCTTCCGGCCCCTGTCAGGCTGATAAATACAGCCCTCTCCCCGCAACTCTCTCTCTGTCTCTCTTTCTCTCTCTCTCTGTCGCTCTCTCCCTCTCTGCAGCTCTTTCCCCGCCTCTCTCCCACTTCCTCTCTCTCTCTCTTAACTCTCTCTTTCCCTCTCTCTTTTTCTTTTTTCCCGTTACACATCACCTCTGTAACAGCCGCTTTAATAAATCTCTTGGTCCTGGCCGGGTGTGGAGTCATTACTGGCACCCAACTTCTTTCATAAAGAATATGAAGATGTTGGATGGTTCCCAAATGGAAGCAATGTAATCAATGAAACAAACAAATGAAAAGCAAAACTCTGCCTGCTTTAGTATGTCTTCATGTACATAATACTTTTCTTAAACTATGTGTGTTAAGATGAACTATATGCTAACCACGACTTTGGATGATGGAATACAAAGTTAAACAAGGTAATCAAGGTATTTGTTATCATAAAGCGTACAGTGTAGTAAGAGATGACCATTAGATAATTATATAAGTAATATATTAAAATTAGTACCACAAAAGAGAAGTTTAGAGAATTATGAAGACTTTTGGATAAGTCTGTAGATTTAAAAATTATAACTATAAGGATGGGTGAATCATCCCTCTGGAACACTGAAACCTTGAAATGTGGTAATTAGGGAACAAAGAGAAGTCCCATTTTGCTAAGAAATAACAATATGTGACTCATGTTATTGTCAAATCACAGACCCTGCTTTTTTCCTCACATTAAACAAGGAAGTTAGCGTTGTGGTAACAGAAATGGAATTAAGTACTCTGGCCAGGGAACATCATTTTGGCCTGTTGTGGTTTAGTCTAGCAATCTTTATTCTCTGTTTCTTCCTTGTGACCCAGATTCTTCTCATGAATTTTTCAGCACATTTACATTACTTATCATCATTTTCTTTGTCCCAACTTGGCCCCAAGTGTACACTAAAGTTGGTTTTACCAGCCTCCTCTTTTGTGCTGGTCCCAAAGGAAAAGCTGTATGTTATTTTACTGCTACTTTGCCCCTTCTTTGTTATAATGGGAAAACTCGAGAATGACAAAAACATACTTGGGAAAATTCACTATAAAATCTAAAATATGACATATTACAGAATTCACAAATTATTGGTTTCTGGTATATGATTGCTAAGTCTACTCTTAGATTGTTCTATTTGTGATACTATTCTCTGCTGTTAATTTTGAAGTTGGTACTTATCCAAACCTTCTCATCAATTTACCCTTACCCTAATAGATCCTACTTTCATGTGTGGTCCTTCTGCTCGGATCAAAGAAGAAGATGAAAATAATTCAGATTGCAAATCAAAAGTATGCAGTTTTGAGGTCCTCAAGATTTTCTGAGTCTGTTATGGGGACAGAGATCATTTTTAGTATGTCATGAAAGAGGAAATCCCTCATTGTTTTAAGAACTCAGAAGCAGCAAAATATTCTTGGTAATTTTATTGGTAAAGGATTTTTTTAATGATATGAATTAAAGGACTAAACAAATGGGCAGACTATAACATTTTCACCAATAATAACAATAACACACATATGCACAATCTTACAAAAGACAAGAGCACAGCCAGTAAAATTTTAAAAGAGCAACAGTTCCTAAATATCACAGAAAGTGACATTTCTTTCTTTTAACCAAATGTGACTGACCATATTCATTAATTTTGTAGAGGAAATTATAAGGTCATTTCAGAACCACACTCAAATATTTGGTAGTTTATAGTACATGATAATGTGCTTGAGGTGTGTGTGCGTGTATGTGTGTGTGTGTGTGTGTGTGTGTGTGTGTGTGTGTGTGTGTCTGTGTGTGTGTGAGAGAAAGAGAGAAAGAGAGAAAGATCTCTTCATAGTTCTCACATTGATTATAAGTGCAGTAATTCTCAAATTTTCTTTCATTAGCTCATACATCTGGATTTACAACTCCAATCTCTGTCCTCTCAGAATTGTTGATTTCAAGGTTCTTGTTACTGGTCAAATTTTAGCAGTTCTTTTCTAAATATTGATTTTGAAAGGCTTATTTTTGACTGAGCATACCCCTGTCACAAAAGCACATAGTACACACCAGATCAGACAAAGGAATACACAGAAAACTACAGGGGAAAAGAGAAATATGTACATTGTTCTTTTGCCAATGGCTGTTCCTCTTTCCCTCTAGGCTGCAAAAACTAATTGAATGCCCCTTGGTGGATAATATATGGTAAAATAATGCCAACAGTTAAAAAACAAAAAAGTTCACAGCAAGAATATGGTATAATAAAAATAAAGCCAATTACATAACTACAAGAAAAAGCATAAATATGCCAATTGAAGCAGTAACCAGTGTAAGTAATGTATAGTTTCAATAGCCTAACACAAATAAGACAAAATCAATACAACTGAAATCAACATATATTATAAAAATAATCAGATTTTATTACTAACCGTAATAACTACTATATATTTATTTGAAATGTTAGTGCATTGTGTTTAATAAAATATCACAGATTTCCTGGTTTTATGAAGCATTTCATCATGTTAACATTATATTCCTTTCATATAATTTGAAATAATTACCAAATATTTTCAAACTACATATATGAGTAAATCAATCAGCTTTGTAGGGCTAAAAGCTTTGCCACATCTTTCACTTCTGAATTGTTAATGTTCTTATTTAATTTGTTAATATATTGGAAAAACATCTTAGCACATGAAGGATGACACACAGTTTTTGTTGTCCTTTTGATGGTTGAATACTATCTACTTGATAAATATTCCACATGACCATTTTTTTTTCTTTTCTTTGACTACTAATCACACTTTAGTGCAGATCCATTCCTCCAGTCATCTGAATTACTTAGGTAATCTCCTAATTTAATTTCTTGTGTTCAGAAACTAGCTACTAAGCTACTAAAATCCAAACTTCATATGGTTACCAGATTTATCTTTGACTGTGTAACTCCTTTTTCAAACACCATAAAAAATATCTCACTCCCTGGAGAATGGCATCTAACCTCCTTAAAATGCAGTCAAGAATAAAATTTAATATTGATTTCTATTGCCACTAAGATTTTTATAATCATTTTAGGAAACCATCAGTTAAGGCCAAACAATTGTGACAAGACTGCCCAATGTCATGTCAAAATTTTGGCCCTGCCACTTATCTTCTGTGCAACCTTGTCAAATAGTTACATTTCATTCATAAAATGTAGAAGATCTTTTTTATTTTTATTGTTGTCATTGTTTCTGCTGTTGTTTTGGTGAAAACTAAGAGAGATAAACGTGGTAAGTGCCCACAAATGGTAGTTTCTGTTATATATTGTTCAACCATTATCTTTAAGCTTCTACTAATGATGCTCTATTCCCTTTTAACTTCTTCCTGTATTCCTTCACAGGGATTCCTCCACAATTTTATGTACTATTTACAATCCAAGTTCTTCCTGCTCAAAGCAGAGTCCCCCAACATAAGCACTTTAAATGCATTTTTTAAAAATTTTCTTCTAGAATCTTGATCATGCTAGTGATTTCCAAATATGCCTGTGTAGCAAGAGTTCTTAAGGAAGTGATTAACTTTTCTTTAACATAGCTTTGTGTTGCTTTACTTGTCATAAAGAGGTATTATGTGAGGATTAAGGAAGTATATGTAAATAAAATATGTATATTATCTATGAGAAAGAGATAAGACACTATCTTCTAAGTCTATTCTCAGGGATATAAAAATAGACAATCCCTGTGAAATGGCAGTCTCCCTACCAGGCTGCTATGGTATGAATGTTTGTGTCTCCCTTAAATTGAAAAGTTGAAATCTGAAACTCTAATTTGATGGTATTAGAAATGGGGACTTGGGCAGGTGATTAGATCATATAGGTGGAACACTCAGAAATGGGATTTACACTCTTATAAAGACATCCTAAAGCTCCTTTGTTCTTTCATCATGTAAGAACACAGTGAGAATTCACCATCTATAAGAAAATAGACACTAAATCTGTCAGTATGTTTATTCTATGCTCCCCAACCTCCAGCATTGTGAAAAATAAATCTATCTAAGCTACCTACTTTGTGATTTTTTTGTTATAGCATCTCAAACAGACTGAGGCAGGCTTACAGTAAGTGCTCAGCAAGCATCTGGTAATTTTTTCCCCTTCTGTTTACAATGCAACTATCACTTTAAAAAACTTCAAATCTTTATTAATTCCCTGTTACGTCACTGGTATTGTGTGGCAAATTTGTCTTAAACAAACTAAAAGTCTATAAGTAATATAACAGAGACACTTAGCCCTCATTGCTAGCAGGGCTACCCGTTTAGTTCAGTGTTACAGCTGATACTTCTTTTTCCATTTTCTGTTACAGAAATATCTGAAGACATTAGAATATTATGAATTTTAAACTTCTCACAGGAACCTGGATTATGTGTTGTACATCCATCATTCACAAGCTATTAGTGCTCAGTGGTAGAATTAAATACTTGGGATCTGCTATTAAATTACATCTGATAATATGAAAAATAAATTGAGAAATGGAAGAAAGTTTAAAACATATGAAGTGGTCACTGAATGCAACTAAAAATAAAGGAGCAGATCATCCAATGATAACTTTTTAAACTATCATTTGGTATAATGTGCTTATATTCATCTTGTTAATTTAAGCTTATAAAAGAATGTTCAAAAAGATATGCAGGGATGGCATCAAAGTTCACAACATTTAACAAATTGTTTCTGAAATACTTTATAGAAAAATAAGTGATTATTGTAATTTTAACAAGTTGATAAATATCTATGGCCTATTTCACCTTGTAAAACACTCTGAATGAAATGTTTAATATTAGAGAGTAGAGATTCTGATTAAAATCAGATGTTCTTTGTCAACAAATCTTGTGTGTGTGTGTAGAAAATGATAGTTTACAATATGGTATCACAAAAATTTGAACTTGTCATCATTCTAATCACATATGCATTTCCTTTCTTTCAATGACGCTTACAAATAAAACAAAATAGGCATGGATCTTTGAAAAGGTCACCCATCTTTAAATTTTATTTCCTCAACTATGCTTGTTATAGCTAATTTTGTTCTTCTTGAGTTTAGAAATCTTATTATTCTAGTGTTCTGTGTATGTGCTTGAAAGAGGGAGTAATAAATTAAACAGATTACAGGACTCATCAAATATGTATCTCATCCATTAAATTTCTTGTGAGATTAGTTAATGAATCATATCTTTACCAGTATATCAGTATGCTGGCCCTGGAATAAAAAGTGCCTTTCTGGCCGGGTGCAGTGGCTCATACCTATAATCCCAGCACTTCAGGAGACCAAGGTGAGAGGATTGCCAGAGCTCACAGTTTCGAGACCAGCCTGGGCAACCTGGTAAGACCTCATCTCTACAATTAAAAAATAAAGAAATAACTAACTGGGTGGGCGTGGTGCCACATGCCTGTAGTTCCAACTACTTGGAAGGTTGAGGTAGAAAGATGCCTGAGCCCAGGAAGTCAAGGCTGCAGTGGCTGTGAGCATGTCACTGCACTCCAGCCTGACCTACAGATTGAGACTCCAATTTTTTTTGTGTCTTTCTACATTCACAGCCTGCTGTTTCCATAATCAAGATTGAAGAACAAATTTGTGATATGATTTCTTAAAAGTCTGCCCTCTTCCAATAGCAGAGGATTATAGGAGAAAACAGTTAGCAATTTTCCCAGTCGAAATGATGACTTACTATAATTTAAATACTGTCTTTATAATCAATCAAATAATCTAATCTTTTGAGACCAAAGATATTAGGTACATCTAAAAAAAAATGCTACTAATAAGTCAAACTTATGGCTGTTGAATTCAGAATTTCTGTGTAAAATAAATGGGATTGACAGAAGTGTTATACTTCCTGGAAGATGGGGTAGAAACACTTTTTTCAACTTTTTTTCACTGTATGCAACTAAAAACTCTGATAAAACAAATATAACCCTTTGAAAGATGGAAAGAGAAAGGTCAGACAAGCCAGCAACCTTAGAATCCAAATAGTAACATGATTGTGAATTCACTGGATTTTAATTTGCTCCATGTAGCCAAGGTTTAGAGCTAAAGAAGCCAGTAATTTAAAATGTCAACTGACAAATATTAAAAAGAGAGAGACTCAGAGAGAAAGAGCCTCCATAAAATCCTATTCTGTATCCAAAACACAGAATGAGGAGAGGGTGCTGAAAAGAAAACATTTAGAAGATAACTATTCTACTCCAAGTAAAGAGCACAGAAAGGTCTATGGTCCAAACAAAACCAACCAACCAAACAAAAAAATCCACACAAAAACAGTAGCTAGCCAAAACTTTTATGCTTTTCAGGATGTAGTAAAATGCTTCCACCCACCAAACTAGAAGTCAAGAATATAATGATGACAGGAACATATCCAAACACTTGGGAACTACATAACAAACTTTTAAATAATTATTGAATCAAAGAGAAAGTGTCATGTAGTTTAAAAAGAACATAGAACGGAATAAATCTAAAAATACAGCATATTAAAATGTTTGGGACACAAAACACTGTTGAGAGGGAAATTTATTGCACTAAGTTTAAGCACTAGAAGATAGAAAAGTTCTCAATTCAATAAGCTTTCTAGTTCATACTTTACAGCTCAAGAAAAATAAAAGAGCAAATAAACTGCTAAGAGAAATAGAAGAAAAAAATACAATAAAAATAAAAGCTAAAAATCAATGATATTAAAAGATGAAAGACAATAAAAATTAGTGAATTAAAAATTTTTGAAAAAATGAGCAAAATTTACATATTTTCGACAAAGCTGATAAAGAAAAAACAAAGAGAAGAACAAGTTATCAAAATCTGGAATAATAGAAGCTAATGCATCTGATTCTGCAGATCACAAAAGAATATTAAGAATTACTCTGAGAACTCTACACATATAAATCTGTCAACTTGGATGAAATGGACCAGTTTCTAAAAAAAAAAACTATCATAACCAATATGAAGTAGATAATTTGAATAGTCTCAAATATATTAGGCAATTTGAATTTAAAATTAAAGTCTTCTAGAACAAAAATCTCTACATTGAGGTGATCTCACTGGAAAACTAAACAAACGTTAAAGAAAAATTAACAACAATTCTACAAAATATCTGCCATAAACAAGAAGAGAACAATTATCAATTTATTGTATAAAGCTATTATTCTAATAACAGATGCAGATAAAAACAGCACAAAAATTTATTAAAATAGACTAATGTCCTTAATAATATGGAATACAAATTTTCAACAAATTTAACAAATTACTAATGAAATGAAATATAGAAATATGTTAAAGAAAGTATGCACAATGATCAGGTAGGATTTATTTCCAGGAGACAAGTCTGGTTCAATGTTCAAAAATTCACCATGTTGGAATAGGATAAAATAGAAAAATGACATAATTATATGAGTCAATTTAGAAAAAAACATTTAACAAAATTCAACAGTCACCCATTATAAAAGTCCCAGGAAAATAGATATAGAGAATAACTTCCTCAAGTTGCTTCCTCAACTTGAGAAAGAACATCTACAAATAACCTACAATTCACATTATACCTAATCGTTTTCAGAAATAAGGCAAAGGTGTCTTCCCTAATTATTGTTTTTTAACATAGTGTTGGGAATTCTAAGCCACGAAATGAACAAAAATAGAAATAAGTTATGCTAATACAGAGAAAGAAATAATGCTGCCTATATTTGAATAATGTATTGTGTCATTCAAAATAGTCAGAAGAAAGGATTTTTTTTTTTTTTGAGTTTGAGTCTTACTTTGTCACCCAGACTGGAGTGCAGTGGCCGCTCCTGGCCACCGCAGCCTCAACCTGCTGGGCTCAGGCGATCCTTCCGCCTCAGCCTTCCAAGTGGCCGGAATTACAGGCATGCGCTACCACGCCCAGCTGATTTTTTGATTTATTGTAGAGATGAGGTCTTGCTGCCCAGGTGGATCTTGAACCCGTGGGCTCAGGCAATCCATTCACCTCAACCTCCCAAAGGCATGGGATTACAGGCTGAGCCACCGAGCCCGGCTTAGAAGAGAGGATTTTGAATGTTCTCAGGAAAAAGAAATAACAAATATTTATGCAAGAGATATGCTAATTTCCCAAATTTTGTCATTACATAGTTTAACATGTATCAAAATATCATGTTGCACCCCATAAATATGTGCAATTATGTGTCAATCTTAAATCTACAAAACTGTTTGTATTTGTAGATTACATTACTATATACATAAAAAATTCCAAGGCATATTAAAAAAAAATTTCAGAAATAATAAGTGAGGCTAGTAAGTTTGTACTATACAGGATAAACATACAGGTATCAATCATATTTCTATAATAATGTAAATGTATAAACAAAAATGGTAAGTATAATATAATTTATAATCACTCAGAAAATAAAATATTTACATGTAAATATAGCAAAATATATATACAATATTTCTTTACCTGAAACTATAAAATGCTAATGAGAAAAATTAAACAAGGTCTAAATTAATAGAGAAGCATGTCATGTAATAGATTGAAAGACTCAACATAGTAAATATATCATTATTCCCCAAATTGATATACAGGTTAAGTGGAATTCCTATAAAAATTTCATCAAAATATTTAGAGATATAGTCAATATTTACTAAAAAATATATAAAGTCAAAGAAATCAGAATAGCTGAAACAATTTTTTAACAAAAATGAGTAGAAGAATTTATTCTACCTGATTTTATACTTATTATTTAGTTATAATAATCAAGACTATGTGGTATTGGTGAAAAAACAGGTACATAGATCAATGGAACAGAAGAGAGAACCAAAATATATACAGATATGCCTTACTGATTTTTAAAAAAAATTTGCCTATAATTGACTCATAATAATTGTCCATTTGTATGTGGTACAGTGCAACACTTCAATATATGTATACATTGCATAGTTATCAAATCAAGATAGTTAGGGTATCCATCACCTCAAAAATTTATCATTTATTTGTGGTGATAACAATTAAGATTCTCTTTTCTAGCTGTCTTAAGATATACATTACATTAGTTATAGTCACTCTATTACATAATAATACTCTAGAACTTATTCTTACTATCTACATGCCACTATTCCCTTTGATCAATGTCTCCCAATCCTCACCCTTCCTCAGTCTCTAGTAATCATTATTTATTCTCTACTTCTAAGAGATCAAAATTTTTTATGGCATTTGCCTTTGACTAGCTTATTTAACTTAATGTTCTCCAAAGTTTATCCATGTTGGCACAAATGAAAGGATTTTCATTCTTTTTAATAGCCAAATAAGTATTACATATTATATATATATATAACAATATACTGCCTTCAAGAGACCCATCTCACTAGAAAGGACATGCACAGATTCAAAGTAAAAGGATAGGAGACAAATTTTCAAGTGAATGGAACACAAAAGAAAGGAGGAGTCATGATCCTAATTTCAGACAAAATGCCATTCAAGCTATCAAAAATTTAAAAAGATACAGAGGGTCACTACATAATGATAAAAGGTTCACTCCATCAACAAGAAATATCGATCCTAAACATATATGCACCTAACATAGCTGCACCAACTTTTATAAAGCAACTCCTAGGAAAACTAAAGAAAGATATTGACTCTAACACCATCATAACTGGGGACTTTAATACCCCACTCACAACCCTAGACAGATTATCGGGACAAAAAATCAGCAATGAGATCCAGAACCTCAATGTGACTCTGGACCAAATGGACTTAATTGATACATAAAGAACACTCCATCCAAAGACCACAGAATACACATTCTACTCATCACCACATGGAACGTATTCCAAGATCGACCACATAATTGGCCATAAATCAAGCATAAGCAAATTTAAAAGGACCAAAATTCTACCATGCATCTTCTCGGACCACAGTAGGGATATAAATAAAAACAAACATTGACACCAACAAGGTCCACCCCAAACCCACAAAGACATGGTCACTAGACAGCATGATGCTAAACAACTCCTGGGTCAATGATGAAATCAAAACAGAGATCAAAAGATACCTGTAAACAAATGAAATGAAGAAACATCTTACCAAAATCTCTGGGACGCCTTAAAAGCTGTAGTAAGAGGGGAATTTATATGCCTACAAACACACATGAAGAAAATGGAAGGAGCACAATTTAACAGTCTAACGAGCCACCTAAGGAAACTGGAAAAGCAAGATCACAAAAACCCTAACTTCAGCAGAAGAATCCAGATTGCCAAAATAAAAGCCCAAATCCAGGACATAGAAGACAAAAAGACAATACAAAAAATCAATGAAACAAAAACTGGTTCTTCGAAAGGATAAACAAGATCGATGGTCCCCTACTACCAAGAAAAAGAAAGAAAAAACCCAAATAAGCACAATCAGAAACACAAAAGATGAAGTCACATCTGACCCTGAAGAAATACAAAAGATCATCAGAGACTACTATGTACACTTGTATGGAAACAAACTTGAAAACCTCAAGGAAATGGAGGACTTTCGGTCATCACACAATCTACCTAGGTTGAAACAAGAAGAAATTGAGACTCTAAATAGACCAAGAACAATTGAGGAAATTGACTATGTAATAAGAAAACTACTACAAAAGAAGTCCTGGACCAGATGACTTTCCAGTAGAATTCTACAAGACATTTAAGGTGGAACAGATTCCAATCCTACTGAAGCTATTTTAGGTGATTGAGAAAGATGGAACCCTCCCCAAATCATTTTATGAAGCTAACATCACATTGATACCCAAGCCAGGTAAAGATCCAACAAAAAAAGAGAACTACAGGCCAATATCTTTGATGAACATAGATGCTAAAATTCTCAACAAGATCCTAGCAAACTGGATTCAACAACACATCTCAAAAATCATCCATTATGACCAAGTAGGCTTCATCCCTGGAACGCAAGGCTGGTTCAACATTCACAAAACAATAAATATAATTAAATACATCAACAGATGTTAAAACAAAAAACCACATGATTATATCATTAGATGCAGGAAAAGCTTTTGATAAAATCCAGCACCCCTTCTTGATAAAAACCCTCGGACATCTATGTATACAGGGAACATACCTCAAAGTAGTAAAAGCCATCTATAAGAAACCCACAGCCAGCATACTCCTAAATGGCCAAAAATTGGAACCATTTCCCCTGAAAACTGGAACAAGATAAGGATGCCCACTCTCACCCCTCCTGTTCAATACAATAGTGGAAGTCCTAGCTAGAGCAATCAGAGAAGAGAAGGCAGTCAGGTGTATTCAAATAGGGAAAGAGGAAGTCAAATTATCTCTCTTTGCAGATGACATGATCGTGTACCTTGAAAACCCAAGAGAATGTCAAAAACCTCCTTACACTGATAAAGACCTTCGGCAATGTCTCAGAATATAAAATAAATGTGCAAAAGACTATCGCATTTCTTTACACCAATAATAAACAAACAGTAACCCAAATAAGAAGCACAATTCCATTCACAATAGCCACAAAAAAAAAAATGAAAGACCTTGGCATCTTCCTAACCAGAGACATGAAAGACCTTTACAATGAAAACTACAAAACTTCGCTCAAAGAAATCAAAGATGACACAAACAAGTGGAAAAATATCCCATGCTCATGGATTGGAAGAATCAACATTGTGAAGATGTCCATCTTACCTAAGGCAATCTACAGATTCAATGCAATATCTATCAAATTACCAGCAACATTCTTCTCAGACCTAGAAAAAACAACACAGGAATTCATATGGAAATACAAACGACCAAGAATAGCCAGAACAATCCTCAGTAAAAAAAACAAAGCAGGTGGTATCACATTGGCAGACTTCAAACTTTACTATAAAGCTACAATCATCAAAACAGCTTGGTATTAGTATAGGAACAGGCATATAGATCAATGGAATAGAATTGAGATCCCAGAAGCAAAACCTCAATTTCTCAACCAACTCATCTTCGACAAAGCCTCCACCACCTATCACTGGGGAGAGGAGAACCTATTCAGTAAATGGTGCTGGGAAAACTGGCTGACTATATGCAGAAGATTGAAACAGGACCCCTATTTATCCCCATACACAAAAATAAACTCCAAATGGATCAGGGACCTAAATGTAAAACCTCAAACCATAAGAACTTTAGAAAATGAAGGACACACCCTCATGGAAATTGGAACTGGCATCCAATTCCTGAACAAAACTCGAAACCCACAGGCCATAAGGGATAAGATAGACAAGTGGGACCTCATTAAACTGACAAGCTTCTGCAAAGCCAAAGAAACCATCAAGAGAGCAAGGAGACAGCCTATAGACTGGAAAAAGTATTTGCCAACTCCAGGTCTGACAAAGGCTTACATCTTGATCTACAGAACTCAACGTACTGAAAAGAAAAAAATCAAACAACCCCATTAAAAAATGGGCAAAAGATATAAACAGACACTTCACAAAGGAAGACATCCGAGCAGCCAACAGACACATGAAGAAATGCTCAACCTCACTAATCATCAGGGAGATGCAAATCAAAACCACACTGGGATACCACCTAACTCCAGTCAGAATGGCAATTATCAATAACTCAAAAAATAATAGTTGTTGGAGAGGGTGTGGGGAAAAGGGAACACTCCTACACTGTTGGTGGGAGTGTAAACTAGTGCAACCTCTGTGGAAAGCAGTGTGGCAATTCCTAAAAGCTCTAAACATCAACCTCCCATATGACCCTGCAATCCCCCTACTGGGAATATACCCTGAAGAACTCAAATCACTCTATAAAAAAGATACCTGCACATGAATGTTTATCACAGCATTGTTCACAATAGCAAGAACCTGAAACCAACCACACTGTCCATTAAAAGAGGACTAGATTTAAAAAATGTGGTACATTTATATGATGGAATATTATGCAGCCATAAAAAAGAACAAAATCATGAATTTCGCAGCAACCTGGATGGAACTAGAGTCTATAATACTGAGTGACCTCTAACAGAAACAAAGATCTGAGTATCACATATCCTCACTCATATAGTGAACCTTGATCATCCAACACACTACCATAAGACTATGACTGACAGTGGTGGGAAACTATGGGGGGCGATGGGACTAATGGTAGTAAACATCTGTCTGGGGACGGAGAGACACTTGTTATCAACAAGGGGGCCTGAATGAAGCATATTTGTATACCTAACCCTTAACTGTACCCCACAATATCAAAATAAAAAATATTGATAAAATAAAAGTATACTACAAAGTTACAGTAGCCAGAACAGCATGGTGCTGGCACATAGACATAGATACAGATCAGTGGAACAGAAATGAGCGCCTAGAGATAAATCTAGGCATTTCCAGCCAACTGATTTTTGACAAGGTTGTCAAGAGCACACATTCAGGAAAACAGAGTCTCTTTCTTCATTAAACGGTGCTGGCAAAACTGTATGCCCAACTGATTTTTGACAAAGCTGCAAAAACCACTCAGTGGAGGAAAGATAGCCTCTTCAACAAATGCTGCTGGAGCAATTGACTATCCATAGGGAAAATAATAAATCTTGATTTAAAAGTTCAAATTTTGTTGGGCTCGGTGGTTTAGCATGTAATCCCGCGCCTTTGGGAGGCTGAGGTGAGTGGGTTGCCTGAGCCCGTGGGTTCGAGACCCGCCTGGGCAGATGAGACCTCATCTCTACAATAAAATTTAAAAATTAGCCGGTCATGGTAGCGTGTGCCTGTAATTCCGCTACTTGGAAGACTGAGGCAGAAGGATCGCTGGAGCCCAGCAGGTCGAGGCTGCAGTGACCGGGAGCGGCCACTGCACTCCAGTCTGGGCGTCAGAGTGAGACTCCAACTCAAAAACAAACAACAACAAAAAAAAGTTCAAATTTTATACAAAAATTAAATCAAAATGATATAGTCTAAAAGTAAACATACAAACTTTGTTTTGGAAAATAGAAGAAATCCTTTAATATTGAGGGCTAGGCAAAGATTTTAGTCCATGTTTTCTAAAGGGTGTTTGTCAAAATATTTTTTTAAAAACTGTTAAAACACAACAGTAAGAAAGCAAACAGTTCAATTAATAATGAGGAAAAGATATGAGCTGATATCTCATCAAAGAAGATATATGAATTTCTGATAAGCATATGAAAGGATGCTCAATATTATATGTCTTCAGGGAATTACAAATTAAAACAACAATGAAATACCACAGTATATTTACTAGCATGGTTATTATCCAAGAAACTGACAACACTAAATACTAGTCTTGGACCTCACAAACCAAAACCCCAAAATATGATGCCTTGACAAGCTGAACTAACAAAGAAGCTTCAAGGACTCCCTGACCTTCCTGCCATACTTGCTTGTCAATTCTCTGTCTCTCCCAAAGCACAAGATAAAGCTGTTCTCTGAAGTTCTGTATTTGCTGCTATGTTTTTGATATTTAGACCCTCCAAATCTCATGTTGAAATTTAATCCCCAAAGCTGGAGATGGGACCTAATGGAAGGTGCTTGGATCACAGAGACAGATCTCTCATAAATGGCTTCATGCAGTCATCATGATAATGAGTGAGCACTCTTTCTTTTTTTTCTTTTTTTTTGTTTGAGTTGGGGTCTCACTCAGTCGCCCAGACTGGAGTGCAGAGGCCACTCTCGGCCACCGCAGCCTCGACCTGCTGGGCTCCAGTGATCTTTCCGCCTCAGCCTTCCAAGTAGCTGGAACTACAAGCGTGTGCTACCACGCCCGGCTAATTTTTTTGATTT
Source organism: Carlito syrichta (assembly GCF_000164805.1). Lineage (NCBI taxonomy): Eukaryota > Metazoa > Chordata > Mammalia > Primates > Tarsiidae > Carlito > Carlito syrichta. The sequence goes on from NW_007246456.1 coordinate 240,989, forward strand.
ATTGTAGAGATGAGGTATCGCCAAGTTGCCCAGACGGGTCTCAAACCCGCAAGTTCAGGCGATTCACTCACCTCAGCCTCCCAAAGCGTGGGATTACAGGCTGAGCCACGGAGCCCGACTGAGCACTCTTTCTGTTAGTTCCCATGGAGCTGGTTGTTGAAAAGAGCCTGGCATTGTCACATTTTTCCATATATCTTTTCCCTAGGAAGAAGTGCATATGCGCATCTGTACTTTATTGTGTCATATAGTCATCACTTGGTGATTTTTCCCACGTGCACATTAATAAATATTTGTGTTTTTTTCTCCTGCTAATCTTTCTTTTGTCAGTTGATTTTAAATGAACCTTCAGAATGCAGAAAGGAAGTAAAATGTTACAACTACTTTGAAAGACAGTTTGGAAGTTTTCACAAAACTAAATATCGGCTTACCACAAGACACAGTGACTGTGCTCCTTGTTGTTTACCCAAATGAGCTGAAAATCTAGCTTCATACAAAAACCTGCACATAAGTATTTATAGTTGTTTTATTCATAATGGCCAGAAACTGGAAAGAACCAAGATATAATTCAGTAGGTGAATGGATAAACAAACTATGGTAATTCATACAATGGAATATTGTTCAGTAATAAAAAGAAATGAGCTTTGAAGTCATGACAAAACATGGAGGATCCTTAAGTATACATTGTTAAGTGAAAGAAATCAGTGTAAAAATTCTATACAACTATATGACATTCTGGAAAAAGAAAAACTATGGAAGCATTAAAAAGATCAGTGGTTGCCAGGTGGAAGACAGAAGACTTTTAGGAAGATAATGCAACTAATCTGTATGATACTATAATGGTGGATTTATGACAATATTCATTTATAAAAACTCATATAATGTACAACACTAAAAGTGAAGGCTATTGTAAACTATGGATTTCAGTTAATAATAATGTGTCAATATTGCTCATCAATTTTAAATGTGCCACACTAACACTAATGAAAGATGTTAATAATAAGGGAAAATGTACTGTGAAAGTGAATATATGAGAACTCTCTGTACCATCTTCTCATTTTTTTTTTTGCACACTTGTCTCAAAATTAAATATTATTAATTAAAATAAAATGCAAGTCACATTAGTTAGCATTGCCTCCCTGAGAAGCAAGGAGTCAAAATTAGCAGAGTTGCAGGGTAAATCTTCCATGTGCTCAGAACTAGGCTGCAGTAAGGAAGAATCAACATTATGCAAGAGAGGAGACGGGGAGCTGGATTTCCAAGGAAAGCTATTGAATACTTGTCAGGGGCTCTCTGTTACTTTGTTGATTTGTAACAAAAGAACACAAATGGAGAAGGCCTCCTTGTTTCAGACATTAACTCAAAATTAATTAACTTCTCTGACTAGCTCATAAACAATGACTACACATAAACAATTGATTTAAAAACTTGGAGGAAAAAAAGGCTGTATGTGCTGGTGGTGCAATTTATAGGTGCAATTTTATATGATGCTTGTCAGCAAACTTAAGGTTTAGCATTATGCTCATCTATGAGGCCTTTTAAATAAGTCATTTAAATTTGGGGCTTATAAGTAAAATACTAGGTTATAAATAGAATTCATGCATTTTTTAATAAATGTTTCATCACTAAATATCTGTTTTGCTTTTTTTTAGAAAGCAGGATTTATTGAGGAGACAGAAAAGCTCCTACAGTGAGACAGGACTCGAGGAGGTTGCCCCATTTTTCTTTTATAATTATTTTTATTTGACATATAATAATTGTATTTATTTAAGAAATATAGTGTGATATTTCAATACATGAATACCATGTGTAATGATCAAATCACGATAATTAGCTTTTAATTAACCTCAAACATTTATCATTTCTTTGTGTTGGTAACATTCAAAATACTAAATATCTTTTTTTTAATTAACCCATGTTTTATCTTTGTCTGAAAATAAACTGCATTTTAAATCAGTGTCTATTTTTCTTCAGTCTTATTTTACAAAGCATATATATATATAGCGTTCAGAACATTTAATTACCTTGAAATATAGATAACTAGTGTTTCTAAACTGAATTATCACTTCTTCTCCAAAATATAACAGATGTTATTTTGTTTAACCAATGTAACTTTGAGATTTTACTCCAGGTTTTTAAAAATTCTGACAATTTGTCTAGGGAATTGCATTTACTTTATTGGATCTTTATGAAGATTAATGAATAGTAGCAAACTTTGCAAACAATTTAACACGGTCACTAAAAGAGTTAAGAATTTAAAGCCAGGCTCAGTGACTCAGCACTTTGGGAGGCTGAGGTGAGTGGATTGCCTGAGCCCGTGGGTTCAAGACCTGCCTGGGCAAGCTAGAGAGACTTCATCTCTACAAGAAATCAAAAAATTAGCCGGGTGTGGTAGCGCTCGCCTGTAGTTCCATCTACTTGGAAGGCTGAGGCAAAAGGATCGCTGGAGCCCAGCAGGTTGAGGCTGTGGTGGCTGGGAGTGTGCCACTGCACTCTAGTCTGGGCGACTGAGTGAGACTCCCATTCAAAAAAAAAAGAATTTTAAATGTTGAGAAGTATGTTAGCATCATTATCATCACCACTACCATCCTTTTGCTTCTCATCATCATATATCATTTTCCTTTAGTTGTGTCTCATGAAAAAGCTTCACATAACTACACATTGCTGCTTTGTCTCTGTTAAAACCAGATCATCCTTTCTTTCACAATAAAAATTAATTCACTTTTTAAAGACTAAGCTAAAAAAGTTACCACCTTTGAATGATGTTACTTTGGTATATTTCAATTACTTAGTTCAAGAAATGTATGTGTGTTCTAACCATCGAGATTTGCTTTGCACTGAAACAACAGGAATACTAGTGTGATCATTTACATGCTTTCAAGAGTTCATGGAGCAGTATTAATATTTCATGCACTTGAGTACTTTGTTGGTCCCCAAATTGTCTGTTCTCACAATTAGAATGCATGCACAGTTTTGGATTAGAACATTACTTTTTGTTTCTGTATCTCTCTTACTCGTGTATTTACTAGTTAGTAGATACTTAGAAGTACTTGTTTATTGACAAAGAAATGGAAAACATGCTATTGTCTTTCCTTTGTAAATACACCTTCTCTTAAAGAAAAAGTAATTTCTTACACCAAGAGTGTCAGATCACCTTATGCTTCTACTTTATATATCTCTTCTGGAAAGTAGTATCCTGGGTATCATTCTAGGCTGAATATTTGTCCCCAGTACCTCACTAAAGAGGTGTCTGTCATTTGTTTCTATTTCCTCTATTTTTGCTACTAAAAGAACAACCTATGGAGTCTGTGTGAGGTTTGTCAAGGGTTTCTTATCCAACTTTTGTTCGTGAAATGCAGCTTTAGTCTCCAGACTTGCCTTGTCTGATTTCCTCCTGTGTGTTTTCCTCTTGACTTTTTAAATTAAAATGCTAGTCTCTGGGGTTGTGTCTCTTGCCTGAAGCTGTCATTCTGTCTAAAGATAACAGCACTGTATTTACCATTACAAAAAAGAGAAAATAACATGAGGATGAACAATGTTTGACCTACTAGTGACAGTGTCTTTTTATTATAAAATAATAAACTCTTTAACCAATAGATTGTGCCAGAGATTTTAGAATTTATAAACTTATTTCCACATCTATGCTTTTATTTTGGTGTGGTTTCAATAATAAAACATTTTAAGTCTGGCTCGGTGGCTCAGCCTGTAATCCCCCGCTTTGGGAGGCTGAGGTGAGCGGATTGCCTGAGCCCATGGGCTCGAGACCCGCCTGGGCAACTTAGCGAGACCTCATCTCTACAATAAATCAAAAAAATTAGCGGGGCATAGTAGCGGGCACCTGTAGTTCCAGCTACTTGGAAGGCTGAGGTGGAAGAATCACCAGAGCCCAGCAGGTGGAGGCTGCGGTGGCCGGGAGCGTGCTACTGCACTCCAAACTGGGTGACAGAGTGAGACTCCAACTCAAAACAAAGCAAAACAAAACAAAAAAACACGTTTTAATCAACATGAAGAGATTAACTCTTGGTTAAAACAGAAATTTTATGCCCAAAAAGTATGTCTGTCATTGAATTTATGTTTTATGAGAAAGAGCTAAAAAATAAATAAAAAGAAGCAGATTATAAAAATGATTATAAAACATTTTTATGTTTTCACTCTGTTTTGTCAAAGCTCTAATATGTTTAATTAAAGGGCATATTTTATGAACTATGACAATATATAGGAACTAATTGTGAGTGTAGACTCTCAGAGAGTAAAAATCTAAAAGAATATCTATTTGTAGAAAATAAAATTCTACCAATTACATTTCTTTTTTTAATTGGCTGCAGAAGTGTGCTAGGTATATTTAGAAGTATTTTAATTGCAAACAAAGTGCCAAAGACATTTTTACATCTAGTCATTTGATATCTGCATGCTTCTTTTGTTTAATTTCATATTCTAAATATTTTTGAATGCATAACAAGCCACATCATCAAGTGACAGTCTTAGAGGATGGAGCTATAATCTCTATTATACATTAGAATGATAATATCTAAGGATATATTTCACAATTGAGATAATAAAAGCATAGGGAGCTACTACTAACAGAGCTTATTATAAAGGAGAAAAACTCACTGATAACTTGAAGGATATTATTTTGTCCTTTAAGAACCAGATAAATATTGACAAGAAAAAAAATCTTAACTTGTCCCTAAAATGACTCTCTCCTTTGTGTTATGTCTCAACCCTAATCAAGGTCAGTGTTATGCAGATAATTTTAACAATAGTGCTGTAGATTTAGGATTTGGAATGACCAAACCAGGACTCCTTTGAGAGTGAAGTTTTAGTAGTGATGAGTATTAATTATTATGCAGGACCAAAGATAAAAACCTAGAATATTCAGGGCAAAGACAAATGATTACACTAAGCTTTTGAGATAGCTAACAAAAAAATAAAAGATGTCTTCAAAACTAGTAATAAATTATAAATTGGCATTATCAGAAGCTATAAAACATCATGAAAATGATGCCCCCTTTCTTTTTTTTTTCTTTTTTTCTTTTTTGAGACAAGATCTCACTCTGTTGCCCAGGTTGGAGTGCAGTTGTGCCATCCTGGCTCACCACAACTCTTGGACTCAAACAATTCTGCCTCAGCCTCCTGAGCAGCTGGGACTACAGACGCACACCACCATATCTAGCTAAGTTTTGTAATTGTTGTAAGAAAGAGGTCTCACTATATTGCCTAGGCTGGTCTCATACTTCCGGGCTCAAGTAATTCTCCTACATTATCCTCCCAAAATGCTGGGATTACAGGCATGACCCACCATGCCTGGCCCTAAGTAATGCCTCTTTAGTAGGCACAATTTCAGTTATTCATCCCGACATGTAACATTGGACAGTAACACCTGAATGATAAATCATTGGCTGATAATAAGACTAAAAAAAAATGAAGAGTAAGTTGTGTGTATATGTGTGTCCTTTGACACCTGAGTTAGAGAAGAATAGAATATTTTTTCTCTAATCTGAATTGAATAAATAAATTAAGAATACACCATTTTTCCTATTATCACCAGAATAGGACCAGACTTGAAGACATTAGACTTTCTAAGTAGACTAATTAAAACTGATGATAGCACAGCAAATATTACCACCATCTTCAGAAATACCTATTTATGTCACAATTTTAAGTGTTCGTATTGTGCTGATGCTTGTGGTCATATGATACATTAGTCAAAGCAATTCTGTGTCTTGCAGAATCCTGTATTTCATAAGACATTCATGTTGAAGGCAGTAAGCAAAAGTAAGACATGAGGTAAAGCAGGGCTGGTTATAAACTTCAGCTTTCAAGGTGGAGACCAGAGTTTTCAGTTATGAATTTGTTCCATGTTAGTTATGTCAACTTGGGAATTCTACTGAAATCTACCTTGGAAATAGTTCCTGTAAAATTGAGATAATAATAATCAACCTCAAAAACCCGTGTGAAGAATATGAGATATAGTGTGTAGCATATAGTATCACTGGTCTGGTAAATCTCCATATGTATTAGATAATGTCAATATTATTTTATTAGTGAAATGTATGGCCTAGGCAGTCAATACCCATTCTCTACTTCCCCACTCTATTTCTCCATTTTATACACACACACACACACACACACACACACACACACACACACACACACACACACACAATAAATGGAACATAACATCAACACTTCAAGACACACCAGTTAGCATGGCAATGTGAAAGATCACCAGACTTGGAATTAGCAGCCATGAATTTGAACCTTTGGTAGGTGCCTTCTCACATGTGTGTATCAGTCTACTCTCACCTCAGCCTTCTCAAGCACCCACAGTGAGCACTTAAACAGAACAAGTTCAACACAGTTTATACAGCTTTATTATAAACAGCATTGGCAATAATATCAGCAAATTAAGAGCTGATATTGATACTCCATATAGAAATAACAAGAATAAAATAATGGTTTTACAATACTTATGCTATGTTTTGAATCAGTTTTGAAGTGTATAGATTTTAAGGCAACCTTCTATCACTCTACATGTTTTCGAAAAGTTGGAGTAAAGTTAAAGGTGCAAGTGAAAAGATTAGATTTAAACCATGACAGTGGGAAGGTGAGTGTTTCCTTGCCTTTTGATTGCCAGCCCAATTTCAGTCAGTTGAGAGTCAGTCTTGCTTTTTTTCTTCCCATTCCCCCAGTGAGCAACGAAACTGGTATGATACCTTAGGATTTTAGGAACCACTCTTTCCTATTTTTGTCTTTTGACTAAATATGGGTATAATTAGCTGTCAGGGGACATAATTAGCCATATAGAACTGCTAGCCCCAGCCCAATTTCTTATCAGGTTATTAATTGGGGTTTGGAATAATTGTCCAATAGTATCATTTTGGCCTTTTCTTCCTAAAATGTATGGCCTTAGGAGTTACCCAGACCTATGTATGATATCTATATGCCAATTATTAAGAAAGGTACTTGGTTCATCATATTTTATAAGGTATGAATTCTGCCATCAGTGGGGTTAGTATCTAGTGTGATAAATTGAGAAATGACCAAACTTTTTATCATTCTGTTTTAAAAATGCTGAGATGTTGCATTGTGAAAACAGAGGCTGAGTATCTATAGCATTCTGGATGGTGATGATTAGAGATGACTATCCTTAGGGGTACTATTTAAATTCCATTTTGTTTTTGTGCTTGTTTATTTTTAATTTTATTATAAAGATGTGGGGTACAATTCAGCACTAGGTACATAAGTGGTCATCATACGGGTGAAGTTTGGGCCTCCCTTTGGTTTCCACTTTGCCTAGTTTGTGATCAGGTACCCTTATTGCTGTTTTGTGTTCTCCCCCTCCCTTGGCAGTGTCCCGCTACTGCCAATCCTTTTCTTGTAGTATTATGATAATTGATCAGGATCTGCTTATGAGTGAGGACATGTAGTACTCAGTTATTTGTTTCTGTGATAGATCACTGAGTATGATAGACTATAAATTCATCCAAGTTGCTGAGAAGTCCATAATTTGTCCTTCCTTATGGCTTAAATTCCATTATGAAAAACAGATTTTCACAAAACCCTACAAGGAGAAGTGGTGGGAAAAAAACTCATTGTAGGCCACTTCCTACTCAAAACACCTTAGGCATGTTTACTAACTTCTCTGAACTTCATTCATATGGGAAATGAAAAACAAAACTTTTGTTTGTTGTTTCAGTCAGAGTCTCACTCTGTTGCCCAGGCTAGAGCACAGTGGCACAATCATGGCTCACCTTAGCCTCTACCTACTGACCTCAGCATCCTAAGTACCTGGGACTACAGGTGCATGCCACCACACCCAGTAATGTTTTTATTCTTTTTGTAATTAATTAATTTTGTAGAGGTGAAGTCTCACTTTGTTCCTCAAGCTTGTCTTGAACTCCTGAGCTCATGTGATCCTCCCACTTTGGTTTCCCAAAGTGCTAGAATTACCAACATGAGCCACTGCACTCTTCCAGAACATTTAACTCATACTATTTTACTAAGATTTGAGTGAAATACAAGTCCCTGGTTTGGGAACTGAAATTTGAGATTGAATAAAGAAATGTCAGATGATTTCTCTTTTTTCTTTTTGCAGTAAATTATGTTTTTGCATTATGTCTTACCATTGATCTTTGCTAATCTCTAAAATATCTACTTTAGACTCTTGAATCACACAAAAGCTTTTTTTCCTCTGGGACAGGCAAGAGCCATTTACCTTGGAATTAACTAAGAATAATTACAGATGTAAACCAAATGTCTGTTACAATTTCATTGCTGAGATTTGGAATTTAATATGCTTAAAAATTTTCCAAAGATGTCAAATAGCCCACATTTTAAGAGAAAAATTCATTTTTTACTTCTTTCTACATTTATGAAAGCTGTGACCTGGTACTCTCCTTAGATCATAATTTAGATGTCAATCTTTACTACTCTAAAATAGTGGCCCTGGAGTTTTAGCTCTACTTAAGATCAGCATCCAAATATAATAAAAAATAGCTATGAAATCAGAAACCTCTTAGTAATTCTACTGGCTCACAGCAGGACCACTTGAAAAGTCATTCAATATATGAAAGAAATAAAATGTGCAAAGTTCATAAGACAGTGCAAAAAATGACATTGAAGTGGTAGGAAATATTATTTTATACATTTATTCCTTAACCCTTTTGTGACAAAAAATATATTTGAAGTTCTAAATTATATTATATAGAACATTGTAATTTTCTGGATATTTCTCTTAAGTGAATGATTTCTTATTGATTTATGACTGTAATCTCGAACAGAGAACTACCCACACAAATGTGGCTAATTAGAAGCTTTCTCTATGTATTATGACTCATATTCCTGGAACATGGCTCTTCCTATCCCTCTTTAGGAAATAATCTAGTTTTATCTTCTCATTTTATCCTGAAAAATGGCAATATGGTGTATCCATTAAGACAATACTGTGTCTTGCATTGTCCTGTCATTTTTAGACAGTCATCATATTGAAAGAGAGAGGACACTCAACTCCCCTGCAGTTGAGGGCAGAAACTAAATAAGAATGAATCAAAGTCAAGCAACCTTTTCCCTCATAATTAGGTATTTTTTAACGAAGTTAAATGCCAGTTGAGGTCAATATTAAATGTAGATAGACTCTGCCTGTCACAAGATACCTCTTACAATAAATTACAAACAAATGAACTGACTGCATTTAAAGATGATTTTATTTTTTTACATAGTTCTTAATTTATTAATTAGCATGAAAACAATACATTTCGTTATTTCTGATGAAAAAAGTCTAAAATTTACATCAGTATTTTCTTTTTTATATATATTTCACAAGAGAGAAGAAAGAATGTGGATTTAGAATCAGAAAACTGAGTCTGAGACTATTTTCTCAATTTCATCTTTAATATGAATGAAACAAAATGATTATTTTCCAGTAATTATTATTATTATTATTATTTGAGTTGGAGTCTCACTCTGTCACCCAGACTGGAGTGCAGTGGCCGCTCCTGGCCACCGCAGCCTGGACCAGCTGGGCTCCGGCAATCCTTCTGCCTCAGCCTTCCAAGTAGCTGGAACTATAGGCGCATGCAACCATGCCCGGCTAATTTTTGATTTATTGTAGAGATGAGGTCACACCAAGTTGCCCAGGTGGGTCTCAAACCCGCAGGCTCAGACAATCCACTCATCTCGGCCTCTCAAAACAGGATTACAGGCTGAGCCACCAAGCCTGGCTTCCAATGATTTTAAATTGACGAATAATATTCACTATTAATAAAGATATTTTTGTTTCTATTTAAGTCATAATTAATTGCTATACTATTTTGTAGTAATTTCATGGCCTGAGAACCTACTGAGACACAATAGTTAGTTTTGTTGTATACTTCTTAACCCCAAATATTATGTACTTGTATTTTCTTCTGACTTTTTATACTTGCTTATTTATTTATTTTGCATTGGTTTTGTTCTGACTCTTTATAGATGGGTTGTATGACGTCTTCTTTTGCTGCTGATCATGGTTTTTCTATTTTGAGAAGTCTTTTCCTCATTTTCTAGTCACCTGTTTATTGGAAATCAAAAAGTTCTTTTGGAAATTTCTGAAATAGTAGTAGCAGCTTCTAAGTTAAATCCTGGAGGTGTTTCTAGGTAGTAATCGATGAGCTCTGCTGCATTTTCAACTGTTTGGGTGTATTACAGATTTTGATCTTGGATTTATTTGCTCCTTCAGCATATAAAATTGGTCACTAGAGACATGAAGTTGAACAAGATGCAGTTCTTATCTCAAGGAGCTCATAATCCAATAAGGGAGAAAGACATATGTTTTGTTAACAAAAACTACAATAAAGCAAGTGTTCAAGTCTCTGGGTGCTCAGAGGAAACCACCTAACACCTAGAGAGGTAACAGAGTGTTATGGTGGAAGCAATATCTAAACTGACATCTAATGGAAGAGAAGAGATTAATTTTAAAATGAGTAGAAGGAATGGCTTCTTAGATATGGAGAGTATCACAGAAGCACAGCTTTTCTTGTATAACAAGCTGCTTAATACGTGCAGAGGGCACAGTGTGAAAAAAAGTGTCATTGTTGCTCATAGTCTGAAAGGGTAGATAAATTGAGTAGGTAAACAGGAACCATATCCTGAAGAACTTTATAGAATATGGTGGACAATTTGCTCTTGTCCTGAGGATAATATGACAAGTAAATCACCTTCAGATTAGTAAAGAGTTCTTGCCTTTGCTCTGCCCCCACTGCTGTCTGCATTATTGAATAAGCTTGTGTGGATATATCATTCATATCATGATAATTGAGATTATAGACAAGACTGAAGGTAATGTGTGTGTGGTGAAGGAAGTGAAAATACAGTCTGTGATGAGTTAACGGATCTGCAATAAGGTGAGTGGTACAAGAAGCATCAAAAATACTACATCAATCTAGCAAGAGACATAATCTATCAAGGTTTTGGGTAAAAAGGGATGTATTTAGTTATGAGCTTGAGAACTTCTTGGGCACAGAGCACCTGGAATGACATTTTTTTGCAAGGTAATTTATAAATATTTTTATCTTGTTTGTCCTCTCACTGAAGTCACCACAGTTCACTGTCTTGATGAATTCATATTGGACTAGAGTTCCTATTAACTGTAGATATTTGAATTCTCAGTGGGTCTTTATGCTTCTTTCATATTTTCCCTAAAGACATCGTCCATCCAGAGGGAGGGGATAAATTTCAAGAAGCACAAAATGAGGGAAGGCAATACATTTAGCACCAATTCATCATGTGCATAAGTTGTGGCAAAAACAATAATAAAAGATTATCTGGACAAAACTCTGCAAACAATTACTTCAAATACTCATGGCATAAAAGTATGACAAATAAAATTAAAATTAGGGCAGCTTGACATGGGGTATGGTATAAAGGCCACATGTTTTTAAGATTTTTAGAAACAGTAAAATAAGATACTGTATTTTTTTTTCCTCTTACAACATTGCATTTTCATGCAACTTTTCCAACAAAGTTATTGCACATCCTATAAGAATAGAGTTTAGTTGGAGATTACATTTTAAAAAATATTAATGATGAACCATAATGAAGATAGAACTGTAAAGCAATGCAGTTCAATTAATTGCCTCATCATGTACTATAGACATACTTTTTAAAAAAAGAAAATAAGATCTGTAACTATTAATAGCAGACATATCGAAGTTACTTCAAGTTGGAAATCAAATTTATGAACTATCAGTTGTTTAGATCATTATTGAAAGATTTTTAAAAATTTGCTAACAACATAATTTATGTGCAACTTGATGAATTATGTGGCATACTTTCAGTTAAAAACATTAAAAAATATTGAACACATAATAGTATTTATCCTGGGAGTTGTTCTTGAAGAGTATGCATACATACACGGGACACAATACCTCTCCTTAAGGATGTCATTCAGGACACAAGGCACAAATATATGATATGTTAGATAATAATACTTAAGTAAAACAAAGATATCAAATTTTTATTTGATAAGTTGCGAAAATCTGTGATATATCTATATCTATATATACGCACAAACGTAGGATTTAGTTTACAGTGCTTTCCTTTTTCTGAAGATCATTTAGCTGATTGAATCATGCATTTGTTTGTTGACTAGTTTACTTTTTGTCTTTCCCACCATATGGCAAGCTCTCTGAAGACAGGGGCCTTGTCTAAATTGTTCACTGCTATACCTGATGTGACTTGAATAGTGTGTGGCATAGAGTATGTATTCAATTAATATTTGCTGAATAAATACATTAATGAATGGATGCCATTTTAGCAGTGGAACCCCTTTCTGGAATAGAGAACCTGTTCTCCTTTTCCCTAGCCTTGGGTTCACTTCTTTGAGTGAAAGCAGTGTGAATTGGGCCTTTTCCTCTAAGGTGGTTCACAATCTGAATGCAAAATGACATTTTTTGTGGAGTTTAGAAAACACAGATACTGGTACTCCACCCACCAATTAAATTAGAATTTCTGTGGGTGGAGCCTGAACGTTGACTAAAACACAATGAACAAAAACAATAATTTCTGTCTTTCTAACATGCAACTAGATTTGACAAGTACTGTACTGGCTTACCTTACTCATTCCCAAAAGAACTGTAAAGTAATCTGCTTTTAAAATTCCATGAAATGTGCTCGGAAATAGTTTTGAAGTCTGCAATTTATATTCCAAAGGAATCCACAAAGAATAACAGAGTAGAAAAGATGTGATTTTTAACTAAAATAAAAGAGAAAAGGGAGTCTGGAATCCAACCTCGTTTGAGTTGAATTGCTTACTTCAGATATCTTGTTTTTTATTTTGTTATCTCATTTATTAAACCTCTGGGTCTTTTGCAGCTGGCCATTGCCCTGGGATCTATGTATTATTTGTTCTGCTTCTGACTTTGTCTAAAAATTGCTAGGGTTTCCTTTACTATTCATTGGTACACCAGTTAGAACTTCTTAAATGACTGCTACATTGTGCTTTACCATATTTCAAGATGATAAACTTTGATATAATTAGGATGGAAGTGGTGTGACATTGTTGAAAGAGTCTAGTTGACTGAAGCAGCTATAACAGAGACCAATGAAAGAATACAGGGCAATTAAATTTAAGAAACAAAGGTAGGTGAGTATTAATTTATCCAGAGATTGCAAGATACAATTTTATCATCTCAAAATCCACCTCTCCCTCAAAACACCCAATCTTGTGAATCTCATTCCACAGGAATGTATGTACATTGCTTTATATTGACTTTTGAAGGTAGAAATCTTACATATTAATCAATCCAGATACAATGGACCACTGTAATTACCTAACATTTGGAATACAAATTTTGCTGATTAGAGTTTTGAAATGACAATTTATTAGAAAAGCATAATGATTTCAAATGATTTCCTCAGGAGAATCCTTCTATTATTAATTATTAGCTAAAATTGCTCCCAAGGAGCTCCCCAAAGGAGGTTGGAAAGAAAAAAAAACTGCATAAAGAGGCAGAGAAAGATATATTGATATAATTGTTGTTAATGTGCATGCATAATGACGAAAAAGTGCTTTTTGTAACTCTTATTGAAGAAGAAAAAGAGCTAATCTAATTCTAAATATCTGTGAGAAAAATTATAAAGCAGAAAACTGCAAACAGATATCACCAGGCATGTCACCTTATCTCTTTTGTGACATGAATCTGTTTAGAGTTGGCGTTCTCCTACCCAGCCATGATGTTTTCCCATTGATTCTTTGACCATGCTATTTAAAATTAGATAGGTATGATTAATTTGTCTCTGCCCCGTGCTGAAAGGACACACTGCATAGGGGTTTTGATCTAATCACAAAGGGAGGTCTCCTTATGGTCCAGCCGTAAGGAGACCTTTGGAATCAGAGCAAAGGCTCGCATGATTATATGTGTCATTGTTAATTGAGCACAATGTCAGTGTTCATTAGGAACAAAGGAAAATGTGGTATTGCAGCCAAGGCTTAACTTTCTCATTAACTGTGTAATATTTAGTGGTCACTGTAATACCAACTTCACTGTATAATAAAGGAGCATATTGTATTTTTATGTGGTTATGTTCTTTCAAAGGCATAAGTTTGGACAAAGGGCTTAAAAACTTACCAGAAAGCCATCTGGCATTATTAAGTAGTCATTTGAATATATTAGTTTAGGATTGCGTCTTTTGCAGGAAGGACACCTGCAATGAATGAAATTCAAATCATGGTTGGTAATTTGCAGGTTGTCCTTTTGCTGATGATCATGGACCGGTTTTCTTGGCACATGAGACTCTCATGCACATGAGCCTTTCTCATCCCCAATTTACCCTCAAAGCTTTGTGACAGATTTCTAAGCCTGTCTTTTCCAACTGTACCTGTCTCTGCCATTTGCCCTTGTGCCTAATATCAATGGCAGAGATGTGCTGCTTTGAAGCATTGCCCTGCAAACCTGTGATTTGGCAAATTTGAAGGAAGCACTCATTTTGATGACAGCAATGAGTGATAGAAGCGCCTAAGTATAGAATATGCCTGGTCTTTCTGGTGAAATCCATCTCTACAGAAACAACTTAGGGCAAGGGTTGTTATGGGATCATTGTAAAATGTTTTTATGTTGAATGCTTCAGTTTGGGCTACAAAAATAAAAACAAATCCAGTTCTGAATTCAGCTTGAAGTCACAGCAATAAAATTAGTAGTTTTGGAGGTGTGCGGGGATGGAGGTGGGGGAGTAGGACTTAAAGATCCATTGCTCTGGAGAGAAAAAGATTTTGTCTACGAAGGGACATAAAACTAAGATAAATTTGAAGATTGTCTTTGAATGTCCAAGTGCTCAAAATGAGAAAGGAGAAGTCTTCTCGTAACTCAACCTGAGTTGTGATTAGAAGCAGGTAAATTTTCTAAAGGAACAAGTTAGGATGCCTGAAAGCTGGGGGTGAGGTTTGGGGGGAATGGAGTGAACGCCAATAAGTCGGCAAAGAGGGCAGGAATTTGTGACTGCACTGGATTTTTCAGCCTGCAAAAGTGGTTATAGGAGTGGCTGTCTACCCTTATCTTCAAAAGGAAGAAGAGGAATTAGACATAAAAAAAAATCACAAGAATTGTATAAATTACTCATTGCTGACTTGTCTGACTTAATTTAAAAGACTGAATATCAAGTGGAATCATTGGAATTAGAAAAGAAAAGAAGAAGCTGGGCTCGGTGGCTCAGTCTGTAATCCCGCACCTTTGGGAGGCTGAGGTGAGTGGATTGTCAGAGCCCGAGGGTTCGAGACCCACCTGGGCAGCGAGACCTCATTGCTACAATAAATCAAAAAATCAGCCGGGCGTGGTAGCGCATTCCTGTAATTCCAGCTACTTGGAAGGCTGAGGCGGAAGGATCGCTGGAGTCCAGCAGGTCGAGGCTGCGGTGGCCAGGAGCGGCCACTGCACTCCAGTCTGGGCGACAGAGTGAGACTCCAACTCAAAAAAAAAAAGAAAAGAAAAGAAAAGAAGACAGAAGAGGAGAGCAGAAGGGGAGGGGAGGAGAAGGAAGAATAGGAAAGATGAGAAAAAAGAAGAGACGAAAGTTATAGTCTCAAATTTAAACCGAAATAGAGTTGCTTCACTGTCTGCACTCTTCCAGTAAACTTGTTTGAATATCTTCAGCCCCACATGTTTAGCTTGATGACACTACTTTGGCCATAATGAATTGCATAATGTGTATAAAGCCCTAGATTGAAGGGGAAATGAGTCAGTTCTACTCTACAGAGTTTAGATCTCAGAGGTGATATCTGGGCCACAGACATTAGTGAGTATATGGATGCTGTCTGCTGACACCAGTTTGATAAGAGTTATAGAGAGTAAAACTGAAAAAAGAGACCACACTAAATTCTGTGAAAGGTTAACATACAATGCATGAGTATAAGAAGAAGATCTGGAAAGGATGCAGAGATGGAGAATGTGGGCATGTAGGAGAAAAACCAGAAATATGCAGTATACAAAGGGCAGAAAATAATGGTTGACTATATTAGAGATTATAATGATGTTAAATGTTAATGGTAGTTTACAATATAGTACCGTTGAGAATTTTCTGCTTTGGGACCTTACTTTATCTCTGCAAAAAGGGTTAACTCATTTAAGGGCTGACAAATATATAAAAGTAAATAAAATGTAGAACTTTAGTGTAGTTGATACAATTTCAACATCAAAAATGATAACATTCAAAGTTTTTTTGGAATACATATTATTGAGCTATGTAATTTAAATATGTGCCTTTTGAATGCTATGTCAATAATAAAAATGATATAACAATTATCATTACCGTCTTTTAATTCAGTGTAAAATTGATGCTGAGAGAATTTTTACTTAGAGTGTCCCAGATGCTAGCTTTTGTATAGTAGAAATTAATGGGTAGTAGTGAGGAACCTGGAGATGGTTCAAACTGCTAAGGCTTGAGTCCTGACTCCACCAAACACTAGTCACCTTGGGTTTTTCCTTAAAGAATGGTGAGAACAGGAAGAATCAGTAAAGCAGATAAAAAAGGAGCGAGAAATAATAAAATGCCTACCTTATAGAGTTTTGTGAAGATTAAAGTAGATGATACATGGAATATACTTAAAACATCGCTTAACATATATCAAATACTCAGTATAGGTTGACTTTCATTACTACCATTATTGAATTATTGCCACAAGTTTATAAAAATTATCTCAGTATTCATGTTCTATGAAGAAGAAAACTGGAACTTAGAGGGAAAAAATATTCATTAATACGATTTATGTATGATCATGGCAAGATTGGAAACTTAATCCTTCTCATTCCAAAACCCATGCTTCTCCCAACAACCTGGACATTTTCAAACCATGTCCTGGGGTTTATTATACATTAGAGAATGAACTTCAAATGTCTTCTGTGTGGGATTCAGGAGGTAGATGGGATAATTCAAAAGAGGCTGAGAAAGAGACGCTCTTGTTTCACTTATTTAAAGTTTTCATTTTCGCTGTTATGTATTAAATTAGGTTCCTATGAAAGATTTTCTAGAGCCAGTCTCGATGGCTCAGCCCTTAATCCCGCACCTTTGGGAGGCTGAGGTGAGTGGATTGCCTGAACCCACGGGTTCAAGACCCTCCTGGGCAACTTGGCGAGACCTCATCTCTACAATAAATCAAAAATTAGCTGGGTGTGGTAGCACGCGCCTGTAGTTCCAGCTACCTGGAAGGCTGAGGCGGAAGGATCGCCGCCGGAGCCCAGCAGGTTGAGGCTGCGGTGGCCGGGAGTGGCCACTGCACTCCAGTCTGGGCGACAGAGTGAGACTCCTACTGAAAAAAAAAAAGATTTTCTATAAACAACATTCTGTTGTCAAAAATAATAATAGCAGTTTGATTTTGGAAACACTAAGAATAAACTGTACACCTTAAGCCCTTCCCCATTTTCCCTCATAAATTTTCAAAGTTCAGTTTTGACAGTATTAATAGTTTATCAATGGACCATTGAATAATATCAAGGTTATCCAGTGAAAGGGATATAAAGCCCTCTACAGTTTTATACTCTCTGTTCTACTTTATGACTTTCTTTAATAAAGAAGAAACCTCTTGGCTTTGAAGGGGCTTGTTTAGACCTTATGGTCTAAACATGGCAAATCTTTTTGAAGTTTAACCAAACAGTGGCCTCCTTTGATTTCTCTCTGATACCCATTAACCAGTCTAGGAATGACATGAAATTGTTTTGCTAAGCTTTTGAGGGGAAAAAAAAAAGATACTGTTAGAGTTAGACTAGATATATCCATTTAATTTCAATTCCTGTTCACAAGAAAAGAGAAACTATTATAAGGATCATTTTGCTCCATGTACTCCAGAGCATAACATTCCTTTCACAATAAGCCTTTTTGTGATTCCTTTTACGAACAAAGTCCTATGTTACCCAATATTATGATTATTTTAATCCATACTTTGGAAAGTCAGAAAGGTTAAGTAACTAACTCCAGAAATCAAAAGGCTACTATGGAATATAAGTGACTTTCAAAACCAGATCTTTCACAGCTAAGGTCATTGCTAGGAATCTCCACACTGTTCATTTACTTTTTTTGCAGACCTGTCTGTGCTTTCCCTTGTGTGGTGTTGCATTTAGTTCAACCACCAGGAAAACCCAGTATATTGATCCATTCTTTTAATTTGAAGCATTAAGTATTAAGAATGTTCATGTAGGTTCTTGCAAGTTTTCCTATATGTTAAACCTCCTCCTATTTAAGTGTTTGTGATAACTTGAGTTATATAAAGGGCAAAAAAAAGCTACAATGAGGTATTCTACACACACTCAACTCTGAGTGGTCACCTTGCTTGCATTTAAGAATCTATATACTTATGGAAAGCAAACAAGAAAACAAACAGACAAACAACAGAATCTTGATTTTGTCTTGTACCTGAACCTTGTTTCTGTTGTCTTTTTCTAAAATTCTATAACCAACAAAAACGCTTCAGGAATAAAAATAAGTAAAAAGGCCATCACAAAAAAGAAAAAAAAATATTATGAAAAAGAAGATAACAACAATATTTACAAAGTTTTGTTGAAATAAAAGGTAAAAGAGTAACTACATGAATATTCAAAAAGGCTCTTCAGAGGAAACAACATCTTAAACAGGTTTTGGACTCTAAAAGAGTGATTTTTAGAAGAGAAAAAAGGGAGGGAATCTCAGAGCAGCATATAAAAAACCAAGGAGGTATGCTTTAGTGTATTTTGCTGGGAAACACATGAGCAATTCTAGAGGGAAAGCATAGTGTGCCTGGGGGTAGGTATGGCAGGAGATTAAGCTGAACATAAAACTGGAATCAAATTTTGAAGAGTCTTAAATGCCAGCCTAAGATGTTTGCACTTCATTCTACAGGAAATAGACAACTATCCTAGGGTTTCAAGCATGAGTCAGTCATGATTAGATTGATTTATAAAGATAAATCTGGCTGTGTGTGGAGGATGGACCAGAATAAAAAAAGACAAAAAGGAAGAGAAAAATGATCAAGTTTTCCTCTTGAGAGAAAAGTGCCATATTCATTGGTGGAAATGTTGATTTATCTCCTTGAGCCGTTATCTCGTAGCTCTCAACACTCCTCATGTTAGCTTAAATGTAAGCGCTGCTTTGAAAATGAAAGGCTTTTAGCTTACTTGTTATGTGTCTTAAAGAAATAAGAGCTAATTTATGAAAATAAGCATTCTTTAGAATACTTGAAAATGGAAGCATTTTGATGAGCCCAGTGGATAAATTCATAAGCAGTGCATAGGAAGTTAAAATTGTTACTATCCATATAGGAGTTTCACAAGCAAGCCGTTCCACATGTCAAGTTAAGGACTGATCCATGTGGGAGTGCTAATATAATTTAGCAGCAAGGCAAAGTTACCAACCCAGTATATTGGATCGAGGTTTCTACTGAATTAGTAGCCAAAGATGACCAAGAGTTTCAAAAATAGACTTCATAATATAAATCAGAAGATCCATGGTACAACAGGTAACCTTATCTTTCAGGTATTAAAAAATCCACATACTGAGAAAGTATGAGCACAATTTTCTTTCGGATCAGCAAGAAGATGCATGATGGGTGTTACCACCTCTCCAGGGCTGCTTATTTGTCTGAATCCAACGTCTCCTGTCTCTTCAGGCTTTGTGAGTACAGGGATTTTAGTTTAGCTTTCTTTTTTCTAACACTTGTATCATTTTTGCTGTGTTCAGCTAAAGCGTTGAGGGCTTTTATTTGCCTTACTAAAATTTTTCAGTGGCATATTGGTAATTTTCATATGTCTTATTTCATGGATGGCATGAAATATCTGACTTCTTCCTTAGTGGTATCCCTTTTCACTATCTACTACCTTTGCTCTGTCCATTTTAAGCTCTTGAACTTCCTGGAAGGCCCCTCACATCCACTCTCATGTTTACTAATAGCTTTTTCTTACAACAACAACAGCAACAAAAAAACAAGAACAAATTGATGGCCACACAAAGCAATCTAACTGTTTATAATTATTTGATGTCTTCTCATCTCTCGTAAAAAAAGACAGTAAAGATAAAGGACCCTTACTTTGGGATTTCTTGTCCTGCATATATATCTCTCTGGTCCCATTTTAGCCTCTTTTCCTCTATAATCCAATTACATGGATTCTCTTTTTTAATCATGATATCTTCTGTCACTGGGCATTTGTATATCTCATTTTCTGTCTTAAATGTTCTTTCTCTGTTTACTTGCCTAGATGAACCAAATCTACTTGCCTTTTGATATAAGATGAAATGCTATTTTTACACTAAAAGCTCTCTATAATCCTATGCAGTTGTTCAAAAATTCCCTTTATAGATTATCCTGACCATGTATGTCTCTTCTTGGATGCAACATGCTGTAATTTCCTGAAATTTGATGAATTGAGAAATGTCTGCTTTCTTCACTAAACCATAAGTTTCACAAGGGCAGGGAAGAGGATCTGATTTTGCTCTCATGATCTTTTTCCCGTTTGCCTACTCGAGGGTTAGCACAGTGTCTGACATAACTTAAACATTTGCTAAATCATCTTTGCACTTTTTTTAGAAATATAAGTAAATAAATGGATGCTGGGTTACTAGATTTAAAGCCTTAACTGTATTCCAGTTTTACACTTTATCAATTGTGTGACTGACTAATAAGTAATATTCTCTGATTTTTACTACCCTTAGATGTAAAACAGGAGTATAATATCCATATTTTGTGGGGAAAAAACTGTTAGAGAGTAAAAGGAAACAAATCAAAAGTAAGGGGGAAAGAACAACATGCTAGCACTTGCAACCCAGTAGTTACTCAGGGTATGGATCAGTCTCCCCAGAGGCAGAAGGTGAGACATAGCTGGGAACACAAGATGTTTATTAAAGATCATTACATTTGAAAAGAGAGGAAAGAAAGCAGGACTAGGCAGCAAACTGTAGGACAAGCCTGGCAAAGCTTCAACCAATCCAGCACTGTCCTGCAATAAACTAAAATGTCTTGATCTTTATACCCCACCTCACTTAGTCACAGGGCATAGGCAGCCCAGGAGGGGTGTGAGTTCAATGGATCAGCTCTCTGGAGTGGAGACTGAGGCTGATGGAACTCAGAATACCCCTGAACTTCGGGAAGCGATTATTTCCTTGAAGTAAAGTCTGCCCAGCTCATCTCCACATTCACACTTTCACTCAGCACTTTCATTCATGGGATCCTTCAGTCAGTCCATTAGTTACTCTAATAAAAGGCCCACAGGGGATCCCACAGACTGGGGAATTTTACAAGGATTCCAAATGAGCAATTCAAAGTACTGATATGAAATCTTTCCTGATCAATGGGATAAGTTCCCAGGAGACACAAGAAAATGATGGATGTATAAAGAGGGAATTAGAGAGAAAAGTGTTAGTTAATCTCAGGCTGGATATAATACATTAGTGGGAAGTGAATGGGCTTGTTTTTGAGGAGCCTGGGAGGTCAACTCAACTTTAACACTACAAATGGTTATTTACATTTACCATGCACTTTCTACATGAAATTTGAATAATGTATAAATAAACACATTTCAAAGGAAGAGAAAAAACAGAACCCATACTGATTTAAATTAATTTTGCTGTAAGTTAGTGCAATAAACATAAAACTAGTGAGAAACTTCATAGGCTTCTATCTAATAAACAACTGCAAAACCACAGATTTATAATTAAATACAAAAAAGTATGCCTTAATAAAATTCACATTTGCAAGCATAAATTTTTCTTGACAAATGATATTGTTTTGGTGAAATAAGTCCTAGCTTGCCGTGTGATTGCTACAGTACAGGATATTTTGCAATTGAAATGTCAATTCTACCATATATTTTTCTTTATTTGAATTGTTATAAAACCTTTGTTGCTATAATGTGGTGTGATGTGATTTGACCTTCATTTGGCATGTGCACATTCCTCATGTAGAATAGATTTGCCACAGTTCTTTCTTCATTCATGCCTGACAATTAAAACAGTGATATTTACTGACAATTTTATAAGCCCTAATGCAAATATGAGTCCTCAATATGTTGCTTTAAAACTATTATCTATAATATACATATTAATATTTTCTATGAAGTGTTTTGAAATGGAAATAAACTTGAATAATCTTCTTGGTGCGGTTTCTTTAGATTTTTGTGGCATATATTGCTGATAGTGTCCAAAATCCATTATTCCTTTTAGCTTTGTTTGCAGAAGCACACTTTAACAGGGCGCATAGCTGCCCACATGATAGGGGATGTTCCCCAATGCTCTTTGCAGCTAGACAAGGCTGTTTGCCACCAAGAAAAAGATCGCAGGAAGTTTTGTGAGATACGGACGCCAAGAATATTCAAAGAGAAGATAATGAGTCCTTCTTTATCTTTTCTTTCACTCTGCTACCTAAACTATGGATCTGATGACTCTCATAACTTGGCTTTGATTTACATGAGAGACAAACTCAATACTATATCACTAGCCAAATTTTTTAAGTTTCTGTAAGATTCATTATCCTGCTATTGACTTGGTCAATTTTTACCACATATATGTAATATTTCTTTATACATGTACTCTCTTCACTTATTATATGAGAGACAGATGAGAACCTATGCTATAAAGTTAGGATCAAAAGTTTCATAATCTATTAACTGTTTCCATAATCTATTAACTGTGAAACTTGGAGGAAATTGCTTAATTTCTTTAAGTATTACTCTCCTGGTCTGTAAAATGGAGAAAAAAATATGTTAGTGGTGTTGTGAGAGTTAAATACAGTCATGTACATAAAATAGTTCAGACCAACTGGCGCAAAATAAGTAAATAACGACTTGAAATTGAAAATAGTGTTAAATATACTGGTGATGGCCTCTACATAAAGAGAGTCAATTCCTTCTCACCACAATTTCCATCCATTCCAAAGATGAGCAAAATATGTAAGGAATGAGATTGGCAATTTCTCCAAAAATTTCTAAAGAAATGCCTAAGAAGCTGTACACATATGTCAAAAATCAGCAGCTTGAGGTTTTATTGAATTTTAATACAAATCTATAATTTTTCCAATTATACAGAGGAGGATACAAATTCCTCTTTCAGACTACGATGCTCCCATATAAATCTCCCCAGACTATGTGTGTTATGAAGTCATTTGATACATGTGTTGTTGATGGTCCAGTATGTCCTTAATAAGCACACAAGCCCCTCTCACTACACCTTGAGGAATTTAGCATATGGTCCAGAGTACAATTCAGCAAGAATTTCTGATAAATTCCAGCCAATTAGGAATTATGTTGTATAATATTACATCTAGTGGAAATAGGATGCTATTTTAGTTTATAGGGTTTTTGTATCCGTTCCTGATTACCATGTGACAATCTCCCCCCTCCCAAAATAAAATCCTGTCAGTCATTTCTGCCTATGTGGCAGATCTTGGAAGCAAGACAAACAGACTAGATTTCTTTAGGCTTCTAATACACATCTGGAAGAAAATCCACACTGCAAAAATCTATTGAATTTCATCATTTTACAGCTCTGGTAACAACTGAATTCTATAGTATACACTCACTCAAAGTATATTTTTCACTTAATATACAGAAATCAGATGACTCCAAATACTACCTCAAAGCATGCACATGACAAATTAATTATTTTTACAGTTACAAAAGTTTAAAATTGTAGGGGAAGAGAATGACAATTTTTATATGTCTTAATATGCCAGCTACTATGCTAAATGATTTACATATAAAATATGGCCATTTCTACTATTTAAAATATTTGTTGGGAGGCCTTGTTTTGCCAGTTTTGTAAGAAAGTTTCTCCAAGACTCACAGCTAGTAATTGAAGTATCTTAGAACTATAAATGACACAGACAAGATTCAAATATATGTTACTTAAATTAAAAACTTTTATTTCATGAGCACTGCACTATAATGAGAACTGAGAGATAATAAGACAGAGTAAACTGAAGTTTCATATGCATTACATTTGCATAAAAATGTGTCACAAAACTAATAGAGAGGTAAATGGATTTAAAGGACCAGTCATGTTTCATGTAATCATTTGTTAAACATTTCTCTGAAGAATTTTTACAGATGACCACCAAAACAATCTTCCAAACGGTCTTGATACAGAGACCCTCTAATATCTGTCCATATTGCCACAGCCCCTAGAGCAAGCGCTCCTGTACATTCCTGAACAATATTCTTGAGAGCTAATAAAAGGTGTGCTTCAGCCGGGCTCGGTGGCTCAGCCTGTAAGCCCACGCTTTGGGAGGCTGAGGTGAGTAGATTGCTTGAGCCCGTGGGTTCCAAACCCGGCTGGGCAACTTGGCGAGACCTCATCTCTACAATAAATTTAAAAATTAGCTGGGCGTGGTAGCGTGTACCTGTAGTTCCAGCTACTTGGAAGACTGAGCAGAAGGAT
>NW_007246456.1:265365-331306 GCF_000164805.1 Carlito syrichta
AAAAAAAAAAAAAGGTGTGCTTCTCCTTATCTCCTATGCACTCCCAGTAAGTAGTTTCAGAGGATCCTTGACTTCCCTGTAGTCTATGCCCCATCAACTGAAAGATGCAATTCTCCTTTTACTCCCTTTTTCTGAGTACTTATAAGTTTGAACAATATAGTATCAATGTAATTGTAAGCCCTGTAAATTATATAACTTTTGTGTCAGTGTAATCATAAGCTTTGCATTTTGTATAACTTTTGCATAATGCATGGTGTCTTAGGTCCTTTACTCTATGGCAAGCTTGATTGCTGCTTCTGCCGGACGCTACTGATAAAAGCTATGAGATATCTCTGATATCTGGCACCAGGAAGTCTGGACAGAAAAATGTCACTATCGATAAATGAGCTAAAACTCAAGTTATATGCAATGCTCTGCTGGTCACATGGCTAATGAATAGATACCAACAACTCTGGACTACAAAAGTTAACTGTAAGAGTATAGAGGGTGAGTAGAATCATCTTAGAAAGACCGAGTCTGACTCTGCTCCCTGGATTCAAACTCAGAAATAAACTTCTTTCTACCAATTCCCTGTCTCTTTGATTTATTGGTATCAAGGGAAGCAGCCGAACGTTACTTGGACCATAGCAGTCTGTCATCCACAGTGCACTAAGAAAGAAACCGAGATGACATCCCAGTGATATTCAGCACATCTATTAGTAAATCTGTCAACATTTAAAAAGTTTCAGGTCTAAATATTCCCCATGTTAGGAAACCAACTTCCTCAGATATTGTGGGACAGACTTTTGCCATTTCGTGTCTTCTTATCCTTCCACCATGCCATAAAAAGCATATGCCCATATAGTCCATTTTTCCAGGAAAATGAAGCAAAACTGCAGTCCCAGTTCAGACACAGATTAATTCAACAAAATTTAGTCTAGGCTATTTAACCATGGGCTGATTTGCTGGTCCCAACTAGATTGAAGAAAAATGAGCAGAAATCTGAGATTGTGTTTTAAGCTAGTACAATGAGTATGCTTCTAGGGGGGTGTGTGATTTCTGTTTTTAAGCTAGAATTCCCTACATTCAAAGGAATTGCAGTTTTTTGTAGGGGGAGGATACAGCTCCCATCATTACCTCTTTCAAAAGGAAATGTCCTTCTGGGAACAGAAATGGAGTTCTCCTTGTAAGACCAAATCACACACTGAAAGCAAGGCATTGAGTTGCCAAAAGAAGCCTTGAAAAACCTCTCACTGTGTCACTTACTAAGGGGAAAGCCATAGGCTACAAAATTCAGATCACAACAATCCATTCCTTTAAAATAATGTAATGACCTTTTTTCACAAAATATATTTAATCCCATGGTGAGTCAAGTAAGATTAAGAGTTGTTTTATTAATTGACCTTCCATATGACCCTACAATCCCCCTACTGGGAATATACCCTGAAGAGCACAAATCACTCTATAAAAAAGATACCTGCACACGTATGTTTATCTCAGCGTTGTTCACAATAACAAGAACCTGGAAACAACCATGCTGCCCATCAAAAGAGGACTGGATTAAAAAAATGTGGTACATATACACGATGGAATACTACACAGCCATAAAAAAAGAACAAAATCATGAATTTCGCTGCAACCTGGATGGAACTAGAGTCTATAATACTGAGTGACCTCTCACAAAAACAAAGATCCGAATATCACATGTTCTGACTCATATAATGGACCTTGAACATCCAATGCAATACTATAAGAAAATGACTGATGGTACTGGGAAACTATGGGGGTGAGAGGGATGGGATTAACAGTAGCAAATATCTGTCGGGGGATGGGAAAACACTTCTTATCTACAGGGTGCCTGAATGAAACGTCATTGTACACCTAACCCTTAACTGTACCCCACAAAACCATAATAAAAAATACTGATTAATGAAAAAAAAAAGAGTTGATTTATTGTTAAATTACCTAATTACTCTCCTCTCTTTTGCTTCTTGTGTTTTTAAAGTGCAAGCTTACACGTACACACACCCAAAATAATCAATACTTTGAAATAAATAAGCCTTATCTTCTGTAGTAGTCAAAAAGACTTGATGAAACACAACGGTATTTTAAAAGTTCCCTGGAAGCTTTTGTTGTTAAAAGCTTTAGGAAAGCGGTATTTTTAATTTTTTTTTTTCCTCAGCAAGGAAGTTTGAATGAGTCAGACAATTTTTATCTGCTGTGTCTTTTTCCGTTTGGCCACTTTTCTCTGTGTCGACAAAGGTTTATAAACATTTTGTTGTTCTTTTGTTTGTTTTGTTGTTTTATGTGTGAGACTTGTCAACAATGATTATTCAAATCTTGGACTTAACTACTTCAAGGAATCAGAGTTAATGTAGCTTATGGAGAAATGAAGATTCAGCATACACGGGTGCTCAGATCAGTGCTAATTGGTGTCCAGTCTGTCAACACCCCCACACGGAGCCTAAGACTCTGGTAAATATCTCTAAATGAGCCAATTGAGTGTTTGGTTGGTTTTGTATTTGTTAGGCCTCTCTTTTTAAAATATTGTTCATGCAACAGTGAAAAATATTTTGAAAATGCCAATTTGGTTTCAACAGCTCCAGGTCAAGACCTGAATTTCTTTGAGATCATATCAATGCTGCTGGTCTACAAACCACATTTTGCCAGGATGACTTTAGGTCACTCTTGCCATTGAAGATTCAAGATTAGATTTACATTGTTGTCCAAAAGACCACAAGGATTCTAAATAGTAGAAAGGAGAGCTTTATTGGCAATATCAGTTTGCAAACCAGAAAGAGACAGACTCAACAGTGTTCTCTCTTTGAGGAAAGAAAGGGCAGGTTGTGTTTTATGCCTCATAGGACCTGTATCATCACATAATAGTGTCATACATATTCAGCAGGTTTGGAAAAAAGTTATACATATTCAAGGAGGGGGTCAAGTACATGCACAATGAGTAAACATATATGCTACATATATGCCATGTTCACTTTGGGGTCAGGTTTTAGTACAAAAATGAGGTAGAATTTGGCTCTTTGTGTCAAACAGTGAATATAAGACACAAAGACAGTTTGTGCACATCCTCTATAAACTGTCTAAAACTGTCTTAAGGTAGGCAGTTGTTTATCAGGAAAAAAAAATGTAAGCCTGGTCCTCTGTCTAATCAGAGTTGTTGTGGTTCGTGTTATAAATCAGAGTTAGGAGGAGTCTGACAATTTGTTTGATAGCTCCTATTGTTAGGAAGTTTAGCAAGGGTATGGTTTCTCTAATGGCCATAGAAATTTAGGGAGTTGCCATGCTAGCGAGTTCTGAATCCTCAATCCATAGGTAACTTTCTTTCCTTAACCTTAGAGTCTATCTTAGCTAATAAAGGAGTATCTACCTTGGCTAGATATTTTAGAGTATCTCTCTGCTGTTCCTCTTATTCCTTATTTTATTAATTCAATAAATGGTTATTAACCATATACTATATCACAAGAACAATTCAGCTGCATAAATGAAGTAGGAAAACAAAGTTTTTCTCCTCCCAACACTTATATTCTTTGGGGAACCTGGGAGTGAAACAAGTGTGATAAGCAGAACCATGTACCCACTCCCATAAAGTCCACATCCTCATCCCTGGAACTTGTGAATATGTTAAATTTTATAGCAAAGGGGAATTAAGATTACATAAGAAATTAATATTGCTATCAACTGACTTTAAGATAAGGAGACATTCTGGATTATCTGCAGGGGGGTAAATGTAAAGAAGATTGTCTTAAAAAGTGGGAGAAGATAGACGTGTCAGAGTCAGAGAGGTATGATGTGAGAAATTTTCAAATAGCCATCACTGACTTTGAAGATTGAGGGGGACCATAAGCCAAGAAATGCAGGAAGCCTTGAGAAGCTGGAAAAAGTAATAAAAATAAATAAATAAATGAATAATGTTTTTGCTAGATCCTCTAGATCCTCCAGAAAAACCAACACCTCAGGAAGACCCATTATAGACTTCTCATCTACAGAACTGTAAGATAATAGATTGTGTATTTTTTAAACCTCTTAGTCTGTGGTCATTTGTTAAAGCAGCTACTGGAAACAAATACAACAAGCAAACAATCAATTAAATGATGTGTTCTTTTGTGATAGATGTTGTAAGAAAAAAAAATGTTAAGCAAGGTAAAGGAGAAGGAAATTTGGGGCCTGTAGTTCTCTACAAGATTCTCTAGAAGGTCATAATAGCCGGGCTTGGTGGCTCAGCCTGTAATCCCGCACCTTTGGGAGGCTGAGGTGAGTGGATTGCCTGAGGCCGTGGGTTCGAGACCCGCCTGGGTAGCGAGACCTCATCTCTACAATAAATCAAAAAAATCAGCCAGGCGTGGTAGTGCATGCCTGTAATTCCAGCTACTTGGAAGGTTGAGGCGGAAGGATCGCTGGAGCCCAGCAGGTCGAGGCTGCGGTGGCCGAGAGCGGCCACTGCACTCCAGTCTGGGGGACACAGTGAGACTCTAACTCAAAAAAAAAAAAAAGAAAGTCATAATAAATAATGTGACCTAGATGAGGCAAGAATACCCACTTTCATGACTCCTACTCAACATAGTAATGAAATCTCAGCCAGAGCAATCAGGCAAGAGAAAGAAATAAAGGAGATCAAAATTGGAAAGGAAAAACTCAAACTAAATCTATATGCCAGTAATATAATCTTATACCTAGAGAATCCTAAAAACTCCTCCAAAAGACTCCTGGATTTAATAAATGAATTAAGTGAAGTTTCAAGATACAAAATCAAGGCACACAAAGCAGTAGCACTGCTATACACCAATAGTGACCAAGCTTAAAATCATATGAAGAACTAAATTTCACTTATAATGGCAACCAAAAATTCAAAATACCTAAGAATATATGTAATCAAAGAGGTGAAAGATCTCCACAAGAAGAACTACAAACACTGATGAGAGAAATTGTGGAGGACACAAACAAATGGAGAAGCATCTCATGTTCACTGAAAGAATCAACATAGTTGAAATGACCCTATTACCCAAAGTAATCTGCAGATTCAGTGCAATTCTTATCAAACTATCAATGTTATTTTTCATAAAATTAGAAAAAAAATCCTAAAATTCATATGAAACCAAGTAACAACAACAACAAAAACAGAGTAGTCAAAGCAATTCTAAGCAAAAAAGAAGAAAGTTGGAGGCAAAACATTATCTAATTTCAAATTATGCTACAAAGTTGCTGTAGCCAAAAGAGCACAATACTGATACAAGAGTAGACACATGGACCAATGGAACAGAATAGATAATCCAGAAATGAACTCATATACTTACAACCTTGATCTTCAATAAAAGAGACAAAAATATACACTGGAGAAACAATACCTTAGTTAACAAATGGTGCTGGGAAAATTGTACAGCTATATGTAGAGAAATGAAACTTAATACTTATTTCTCCCCATATACTAAAATTAACTCAAGATGGATTAAAGTCTTAAATGTCAGATCTGAAACCATAAAAATCATAGAAGAAAACCTAGAAAAAAACTCTTCTGGTCATTGGCCTAGGTAAAGAATTTATGGCCAAAACTGCAAAGGTAAATACAACAAAAACAAAAATGAATAAGTGGAATGTAATTAAACTAAACAACAACCAAAAAAAAAAAAAAAACCTCCACACAGCAAAAGAGATAATTAACAGGGAAAATAGGCAAACTACAGAATGGGAGCAGATATTCACAAACCACACATCTAACAAAAGTTTAATATCCAGAATCTACAAAGAACTCAAAATAATCCACAAAAAAATGTATATGAACCTGTTGAAAAGTGGATAAATTATGTGAAAAGATATCTCTCAAAGGAAGATATACAGATGGCCAACAAACTTATATATATATATAAAGCTTAACATCACTGATTATCAGGGAAATGCAAATTAAAACTCCCAAAGAACAAGGAACTCAAACATGCCGAAAGGGAAAAAAAAAAAACAGCCTCATTAAAAAGTGGGCAAATGATATGAATAGACACTTCTCATAAGAAGATATACAGGCAGCCAACAGACACATGAAAAAGTGCTCAGCCTCACTCATCATCAGAGAAATGCAAATCAAAACCACATTGAGACACCACCTAACCCCTGTAAGAATGGCCATCATTAATAAAATAAAACAAACAATAGATGCCGACAAGGATGCCAAGAAAAAGGAACCCTTCTACACTGCTGGTGGGAATACAAATGAGTGCAATCTCTCTGGAAGACAGTGTGGTGGTTTCTGAAAGAACTAGAAATTGACCTTCTGTATGACCCAGCAATACTCCCATTGGGAATATACCTGGAGGAACTCAAATCATTCTGCAAAAAAGATACCTGCACACGAATGTTTGTTGCAGCTCTGTTCACAATAGCAAAAACATGGAACTAACCATGCTGCCCATCAAAGCAGACTGGATAAAAAAAAAATGTGGTACATATACACAATGGACTATTATGCAGCCATAAAGAAGACAAACATATGGACTTTTCAGCAACTTGGATGAATTTAGAGTTGATCATACTCAGTGATCTATCACAGAAACAAAGAACAGAGTACCATATATTCTCACTCATAAGTGGACCTTGAACAATTATCATAACATTATAAGAAAAGGATTGGCAGTAGTGGGAAACTGCCAGGGGAGGAGGTGTGGGATTGGCAGTTGAGGGAAACTGCTAGTGGAGGGAGGGGCATACCTCATCAACAAGGATACCTGCATAATCAATGTTTGTATATCTAACCCTGAATTGTGCCCCACATCTTTAAAATAAAAAAATTTTTTAAACTTTAAAAAAAATACAATGAAATACCACCTTACACCTGTCAAAATGGCCACTGTTAAACAAACAAAAAATTTTAAAAATAGCTGTTGGTGTGGGTATGGTGAAAAGGGAATGCTTTTACACTGTTGGTGAGAGTGCAAATTAGTACAAACTCTATGGAAATTGGCATGGAGATTTCTCAAACAACTAAAAGTAGATCTACCATTTGATCCAGCAATCCTACTACTAGATACCTATCCAAAGAAACACAGGTCATTGTATAAAGAAGGCATCTGCACTTGCGTGTTAATCGCAGCACAATTCAAAATTGCAAAGATGTGGAATCAGCCTAAATGCCCAACAATGGATGATGAAAATGTAGTATATATATACTATGGAATATTATTCAGTCATCAAAAAGAATGAAATAATGTCTTTCGCAGCAGCTTGGTTGGAATTCGATAACACCATCCTGTGTTTCTAACACAGGGATAGAAAACCACATACCACATGTTCTCACATATAAGTGGGAGCTAACCTGAGGATCTGCAAAGGTGTAGAGAAGGATATGATGTACATTGGAAACTGAGAAGGCGGAAAAGGGTGGAGCGGAGGGATGAAAATCACCTATCCGGTACAATGTGCATCAGTGGGAGTGGTGGATACCCTTAAAGTCCAGATTTTCTATGTCACTATACAATGCAACCACGTAACCAAAAACAAGTTGTACCTCCAAAGTTACTGAGATAAAGAAAAAAAAATATGTGCTTGATAATAAGTAGAATAAGGGAAAAACAGTTAAACATGGTCAAAAAAATGTGTATGTGGGGGTGGATGGCTATAATTTGATATAGGGCGTTTGCGAAGTCATCTTTTATAGGATGATATTTGGGCAGAGACCTCAAAGATATAAGCAAGCCCCACAGATATCTGAAAGAAGTGTTTTCTGGGCAGAAGGAAATGAGTATTTCAAGGTCTTGAAGTAGAAGCCGGATTTACGTATTTGATAACTAGTAAGGAGACCAAGTAGGTAAGGTGGAATTGCATAAGGGGAAATTTGTAGGAGTTGATGTCAGAGAGGCAGTGAGGGGTTAGGGCATGGGATCTAAGGCTAATTTAGTAACTGTACTGTATAATGTGGGAAAACAAAGGGTTTGGAGGAAAGGAGTGATATATTCTGAACTAAGATTTTAAAAATTTGCTGGGTGGTTTGTTAAAAATAAATCATGGGGTAAATTTGGGAAAAACAAGAAAAAGAAAATCAGTTAAGAGGTCATTACAATAATTTAAGTGAGAAATGAAGAGATGAAATAGGATCAAAGTGAAATTTAGGAACAATGCTCAGAATCAGTTTATTTTAGAGTTAAAGGATAAAGGACATTTTGATGAATTAGATAAGAGTGAGAGGGTAAGAGCAAGCATAAGTGCCTGCGTGAGAGAAGAAATATTTTCTTTTCCTGGAGCAATTTAAGAGTGAGCCTGAGTCAATGAGTGTTGCCATTTACAGAGAAAAAAACATACAAGGGGACAGGGCCAAACACTGTTATGCTTAAACTTGCAAAGCTTGAAAAAGTTTATGAAATATTTGAATGCAGAAGTTCAAGAGGAAGCTGGATGTGCCTTCTAAATTTCAGGTTAGATGCCATACTAGAGACAGGAATTTGGGCATCATTAGTATATAGTTGTTATTTTTCTAGAAAATACAAAATTGGTGAGATCATCTAGCAGCTGGAAAATTAGTATAGCTAAAGAAGAGATGAGGCAAGACAGGGATGAAAGGAAAAGACAGAGTGAAGAGGGGAGAAGAAAAAAGGGGAGAGGAGAGGAGAAGAGGTCTGAGAGGAGACCCCGGGAACACTTTATCCATTTGAGATGTGGAAGATAAAATAAGTAAATAACCTAGAAAGGAGGAGAGTAGAACAAGCCAATGTTTTCGGAGGAGAAACAGTGTTGCTCCAGAAGTCAACGAAGCCAAATAAAGTGTTTCCATAGGAGTAAAGCAGCAAAATGTCTAACAATAATAGCTAATAACAATGAGGAGGAGTAGGAGAAAAATAACTGACATTTATAAAGCATTTTAAATATAGCCTTTCATTTAGTCTTCAAGGAATACTAAGAAAATGTTTATAATTATTTATTTATTAAAATAGCAGAAATTGAGGCTCAGAGAGAATAAGTAACTAGTCCATGCCACACAGCTGATAAGCCTTACATGGACTCAGAAGTACAAACCCAGGCAATCTGACTGCAGAGTTCCAAATCTGTGCCCTATCACCCTCTGGGGCTTCATTCAGCAGCCTCCAACTTAGGGGAAGAATATATCGAAAATCAAATTTATCTAGTAGTGACTATGTGTGGGAATTTTTACATACATTATTTAAATAACTGACAGGATAATCAAGCACAAGATGGACAACAATATCTTTCTTTTACAGATGGGGAAGCTTAACCACAGAGAAGATAGGGTACTATCAGTCCTACTATAAATAGGGGCCTTTTATTACACACTATTGAATGTCTACGCTTTTACATATATTCTCTCATTTCAGCCTCAAATAATACCATAGAGTATTTTCATTTTCGAAGAGGCTGTTAAAGTAAAATGTTGCAGTGAGAATACAAATACTCACTCGCTATATCCCACAGAGTTCTCGTTCTTCAAAGCTGCTTCTCCTTTTAGTGATTTTATGAAGTGGAAATAAGGGGAAATCCTGGGCTTTTTTAACAACGCACTTATGGAGGATTTCCAGGACTCCCCATTTATTTTCCTGTAAATTGAGGATGGCATTATGTGTTCCCTGGGTTAAACGTCAAATAGCATAACGTATGGAGAGTTCTTGCTTAACAGATTGTAGGATGCACAGTGTAGTCTCAATACCGCTAATCTGATTTGGAAGTACCTCACATACTACCTATATTTTGCTTTCTTTTTATATCTTTTCTTTCTTTTTTTTCCTTTGTCTTTCCTTTTGTCTTTCTCTTTCTTTACATGTCACACAACTTTAATGGAATCATTATTATTTGGAAACAATATCTCAAATATTAATCTACCTGTTGATCTGAAAACAGTCTTACATAGATTTGCCCGTGGTTCACTTTCTCCAAGGCATGTTTTCTGGCAGTTGTGAGACTAAGATTCTGCTCTGAGAATACTAGACCAAAGTGTTTGGCATTGTTTTGTAGTATATCTCTTGAAAATGATTCTGGTTAGAGAATTGCTTCCCAAAACATTATAGCAAAACTCACACCTGAGGCTTCAGATACATTTCACAGTATAACATGAAATTTCTTTCAGTTGCCCTTATTGTTCTATTCCTTAAAATTAGCTTAGTCTCCCTCTCTTTATAGACATGCAGTGAATGGATGCTTCAGCATAATCACTTAATATTCAGGTGTAAAATGTTGTTTAAGTAATTATTAAAGTTTTACCATTCAAATACTTTACTACTATTTTAGTAATAACTTTTCATATATATAATTTATATATGAAAAGTTAATTCATATATAATTTGAATAAAAAGATTCCATAATTTAATCTTATCCCAGACACATAGCTAAAGTTTGGTTGGAGCTTTATTGATTTCCAGTTGAGATACAAACATGCATATATACCAAATAACACATAATGAACACACACAGACATAATTCTTGAAATTTGTTTTTAATTTTTTTGTTTCTATTTTATTAAGAAGTACACATGTATGTTTGTTACATGGACATATTTAGTGGTGGGGATTGGGTCTTAGGTGGGTCATTTCTCAGATAATGAACATTGTACAAAGTTTCTGCTTTCTCCTCTTACATTTTATTCCCTCTTCCTCTTCTTCTCCTTCCTCCCATTTCTTTCTTACCTAACCTGTTCCAAATCTTCTTCCCTTATCACTTTCTGTCTTCTTTCTTTTAACAATAGATTTTGAGACATTTGATGTTCAAGGCCTAATACCATATGTACAGCGGATGGGGAGCCTTCCTTTTTTTTTTTTTTTTTTAAGTTGGAGTCTCACTCTGTCACCCAGACTGGAGTGCAGTGGCCAGGAACCTCGACCTGCTGGGCTCCGGCAATCCTTCTGCCTCAGCCTTCTAAGTAGCCGGAATTACAGGCATGCGCTACCACGACCGGCTGATTTTTTATTTATTGTAGAGGTGAGGTCTCGCTGCCCAGGCGGGTCTTGAACCCGCGGGCTCAGGCAATCCATTCATCTCAGCCTCCCAAAGGCGCGGGATTACAGGCTGAGCCACCGAGCCCGGCTGGGGAGCCTTTCTTAAACTTTCCCCCTCTAGAAGCTTCCACAGTCACAGGAGAGATTAGACCCAAGTCCAATAATAATTTACATAATACAAAGAGATTAATACCATAAGGAAGACTATGGAAGTTCAAAGGGGTGAAAAGTTCCTTCTGATTCATAAAGTGATAGAGGATATCTTAACAATTTTCGTTAGCTCTTAGTAGTGTGATAGAAAAATACATTTTTGCTAACACTTAAATTTTCTTCCACTGTACCCAGAAACACTATCTCCCCGGTCTCCCTTGTAGTTAATTGTACCATTTGACTACATTTGGCCAATGAAATGTGGCTGGTGACACTTACCACCAAGACCATAAAACCCTAGTGTGATCTTTCAGCCTTTTCACAGCCTCCATGTTGGCCACATTCTGACTCATTGGGCCATATGCACCCAGCTTTTTTTAATATGAGATCTTTAGTTTTGAGACGTTCTTTTTTTTTTCTTTTTACAGAAATCAAATTACATTAGATAATAGTTTACCCTTCCAGGTCTTGTAGGTTTTTAACAAGCAGAGAAGAAGAAATGGTTAAAAGTCTTCAGGGGGAGGAGACCACTGCTGAAGGAGAAGGGTAAGGCTAGTCAAAGTACTGTCTTGAGATAGTATTGTGCCTGAGTGTTGCTGAAGTATGGTTAGCACTGAGAGCTACTCTGCAGAGTGAAGATGGCACTGGAGTGGGGAGAGATTTGAATGCCAAAAGACAAAAGACTTTGGAGAACCTAACCAGTGTTTGATCAAGCAAGTGAAAAGATTCATGCCACAGTTTAGAATAATTAGCTTAGTAGCAGCTTGAGAGAGATATCAGAGGGAATAAAATTTAAAACAGAACCAAACTATGGAAATAAACAGCCTGAATATTAATAAATCAGGTGATGAGTGGTAGGAATAATGAAGTTTTTTTAAAGGCTGACATTAATTGAACATTTTCTGTGTGCCTATCTTGATTCTAAGAATTTAAAAGTATCATTTCATCTTCACAACACATCAGTAAGGTTAGGGTATTTCCTACTAGGTTTTCTTGATAATTTTCTATTTTATTTTGTATTTTTAATAAAATATTCTGAAAGTTTTCACCAGCTGAAACAGCAAAATTTAAGCACCAGTCATTGACTTTGATAATTTTTGCAAAATTTGAGAAAAACAAACTTGTTAATATTCAATTTTGTGATTTTTGTATAGGTGTCAATAGATATACACGTAATATACTATATAAAAATACACAATAATATATTATATAAACACATAATATATAATTAAGCTTTTACAAGTCATCTTATAATTATTTGTTTCATTTAATTCTTCTACAGATATTTCTCCATTCCCAACTTATAGGTGAGAAAAAATGAGAAGTTTAGATAAGTTAAGAAACTCATGTAGAAGTACATGGTAAGACAGGGTTATTTGAAACTAACTTTTCTTACTCCATATTCAGTGCTCTTTTTCTACATATAAAGTGTCAAGAATAAGAGTAATAAGAGATGAAGTTTGGGTGGATGAGATATTTTTTATCTTAATACTAATATTTTATATATATATAGCAATGACTATTACGTATATGCTTTCAGTTTTGTTTCCTTATTTAACAAGAACTGTGTTTACATTTTTTGGTGAATGTTTTTGAGCTGCTTAAAGCAAATAGTCTAATTATAATATTAATAGCTATTGAAATTTTTAATTGAAGTAATTTATTTCCTTGCAAACTATTTTTTATTTTGTTAACCACCATGGCAGTTATTACTCATGAGGACTCCATCATATCTAAAAAAAAACAAAATTATTTTTAAGAACTTCTGTAACAATTTCTCTTCTGGTTCAGAAATCTACATATCTATAAGTGGAATGGCTATAATAAATGTATAGATCTCTTATTACCTTAAAATGTTTCCTAAAAAGGCAGAAAAATATATAATCAGAGACAGATTGACCAGGAATCTTATTTTTTAGCCATGAAGACTTTGTCTGAAAATATTTCTTCTATAGAAATTAGGATAACAGATTTTGGAAGCTGTTCCAGCTTATTTCAAGACTATCTTGAAAACAGCAGTTAACATGCATTTATTCTTAATCCTTGTGGCTACATAGATATATATGACAAACTACCATCTCTTTTATTTACATGTCTACACTTTAGCATGTCTTCAATGATTTTCTTTGTGAGTTAGGAGACTCTTTCTAAGTACCATCCTGCAGGCCAAGGATGACAGTTTATTCTATTTCTGTTTGTGTACTGTGATACCAATCATGCATGCAGTTCCTGTTAATTAATATGCTCCTTTCCTTCCTCATGGGTTCTTGAAGTCCTCAAACTTAACCTCAATTTGCATAGTCAGCAGCACACACTCTGTCACTGATCACAGATTTAGTTTTTTCCTGATTATATTAACACTCTACTTAAATGATCTCCCCTCTCAAGCTCATCACAATTTTTTCTCCCCCATATATTTATGGCTTTTCATTGATCTGATTTAATTTTGTTCTTTGCACCTAATGTTCAATTCATGATTTGTTTCTCTTTTTCCTGTGGTTTGTTAGTCAGACTCAGCCCTGTCTTTTCTTCATACCTAGCCCCTTGCATAGCTGTTATGATGGTATTTTGGCTCAGTTTGCTCCAGCATCAGATGTGGCTCCCAGGTACCTTTTGTTGGCAAAAGAAAATGAAACATTTATTTATTAAACAAACATATATTTTGCATGTGCTTTCTGTCAGGACCTACACTCTGTTAGCAACAGATATCCTACCTGTCTTCAATTGTAAATTCCCTTCTCAGTTCTCAAAACCTCATGTCATCAAGTTCAAATGAAGTCTACCTTTCAAAAATTATGCCTTTTTATTTATGTCCTTTAGCTATTGACACCATAAGTGTGCTGATGTGAATGAATGTAACTATTCAGTATTCACGTATTTACCATTGGTTTAAACTTGACATGAAACTTAGCAAAGTCTTATTTATGACCTCACCTGATTTTTTGACAGAATACTTATGTTCAATACAGTTATGGATGCACAAATTGTAGGGAGCTTTGAAAAATCAATTTATATAAATTGACTCTACATAATAAAAAACACTCTTTTTCACTACATGAGCTATTCTGTAATGCATATGCATTTACAAAGACATATAAAGTTTTTTTTTTCTTTTCCAACCCC
Source organism: Carlito syrichta (assembly GCF_000164805.1). Lineage (NCBI taxonomy): Eukaryota > Metazoa > Chordata > Mammalia > Primates > Tarsiidae > Carlito > Carlito syrichta. The sequence continues at coordinate 279,555 of NW_007246456.1, forward strand.
ACTTTTCAAGGCACTCAACCGTTGCACTCTGAGACAGCTAAGCTGCAGGCTTTTCAGGTCTACACAGGTATCATATTTGTAACCATTAATATGCAGACAGGAGATGATTAAATGCAGGCATGATAAAATGTGACACTCCATAATAAATGAGAATGAAAAAATGAATTTGTAACCATAAATCATGTATTAAAATTTATGTCATCAGCTTACATTGATGAAGACAATGCAGAAATAAGAAAATATGAGCTAGAACTATTTTAAAAATTATAATGGAAGACATTTAAAATTTTATGATTTCTTTCAACTCTTTATCTTGGGTTGAATATTTGACTTCTTGCCCCTGAAGTTAGAATGTTTGAACTTAGTGGTTTAGAACAAGACATTGGACAGTTACCAGTTTCATTATAATGCAAATTTTTAACTTTAGAATTTTAAATATGAGTGCATTTATGCATTTAAGACAATGAGATATTACCATCTTTCAAAAAAAAGAAGAAATAAAATATCTATTTTAAAAGATACCAGATTATTAAAGTTTAGTCTTACCATATCTTTTACCTGAAAATAATTTGATTAAACTATTGTATGCTTTTTTTGTGTGCAAAGTTTTACAATGATTGTAACACGCTAAGTTTGGAGGGGAAAAAAATAAAGAGAGCAGAACCTCACATGTTAAATAATATGAAATCCTTAATTAGAAAAAGTAAATGCAAAACTGAAAATTTTCAGGAGTCCAACTGATAACCAGAAACCTAATTTAGGAAGCCACATCATGGAGGACCTTATAATAAAATAGTAGTTCTTATATTTCAATAAAATCATCATAATTTGAATTTCAGATGGATGTTATTTCTTCAACATGTTTGGAAGGATATAAAATTATTCCAGCGCTAATAAAACACTTTTGGAAGTCAATTACATATATATAATACTTAGGTTGTGCTTAAAAAAATAAATACTTAGGTTGTGTTTAAAAAAATAAATTGTAGAAGTAATTGCCTTACAATTTGGGAAAAATAATTTTAAAAATTACTCTTATTATCTATTAATACCTAGCCACTTCTTTATTATTTTCTGTTTCCTATGTTAGGGCCATGTCATGAAGTGGAGTAATGTGGAGGTCTTCTCAAGGAGTTTTCATAAAAGTGGTGATTTTCTGAAGTCATATTTGTTACTTACCTTTATGAGTTGAAATGTATCCCCTAAAAAAGATTTGTTGAAGCACTAACTCCCAGTATCTCTGAATGTGATCTTATTTGGATAGAAGTTATTTACAAGGGTAATCGGGTAAAACGTCATAGGGTCATCAAGACTAGTGTCTTTATTAAGGGAATATTTGGACACATAGACAGACATATAAAGGGAAAATGAAGATATGTAGAGGGAGGACATCATCTATAAGCCATGGTGAGAAGTCTGGAACAGATTCATTTTACCATCTGAGGAAATGAGCCCTAGCAACTCCTGGATTTTGGATGTCTAACTTCCAGAACTATGAGACAATTGCTTTCTATTGTTTAAAGTAGTCAGTAAATGGGACTCTGGTATATTATGGAACCCTAGGCAATGAATACACTTAGTATAAAGCAGGTATAACAAACTCTTTTGTCTTTCATCACCAGAACATGGAGCCTAAAAAATAAAAATAATTAAAAGATAAGCTTCTTTATTTTGCTGAAATAATCACAAGCTTAGGTGGCATCTCTCTGTTGGATTGTTATTTATTAAATCTAATACATTGTACTAGGAAAATAGTAAATGCTCAAAAAAATCTGTTAAAAATGTCAACTGAATTCCATGCTCTTTGAAAGTCCACATGAATGCTATGTATTATATGTTCAGTATAACTCCAATGTACTCTTACTGACCATCCAGAGATTTAAAGGCTAGGATAAAAGCATATGGGGGACATCTATTGAAACTCCCACTTTGTTTCTGAACTCCTGTTTCTACTAAATTAAAATATGGCTTGCTTTGCTGTCTCCATAGTCAGATCATATTCCACTTGGTGTTGCTGACAAGCACAAGCTAACTCCCATCTCTAAAAATGTCCCCATGATGTCACTGGATACAGTAATCTTTGAATGTGTGGTAACAAAAGAGAATTGTGTTATAATACCCACCACAGAGCAAAGAGCCTCAAACTGAATATTGGGCGTGCCAACCCTTAGTGGACTTGTGTTCATTTTGGCCAAGGGGATTTTCTTAATTTTCCACTCCCATTTTTTGAATAGATTTCAGGCTCCAAACCAACTTGTTTGCTTTCCAATTTCTTTACAATCTGCTGGCTTCTCCTTATTTTCCTATTGTTCCCCTTTGCTATGGACTAAATTGTGCCTTCCTCCAATTCATGTGCTGAAACTCTAGCCCCCAGTGTGATAGTATTTAAAGATGGGGCCTTTAAAAAGTAATTAGGTTTAGTTGAGGTAATGAGGGTGAGTCCTTTATTGTGCAATTAGTCCCCTTATAAGAAAAGATACCAGAAAGCACTTGCCCATGCACATGCATGCTCTCTCTGTCCCTATCTTCCCTCTCTTCTGTGTATACACACCGGGGAAAGTCTATGTACACACACAGTAAGATGGTGACCATCTACAGGTAAGGATGAGGGCCCTCACAAGAACTCAACCATGCTGGCACCCTAATTTCAGACTTTCAGTCCAGAACTATGAGAAAATAAATTTGTTATGTTTATAAGTCACATAGTCTATGGCATTTTGTTATAGCAGCCAGAGTTGGCTGAGACAGAGTTTACTGGAAATTCAATTCCTTTCACGATAAATTTCACTATGTACCCTTTATTATACCTGCTTACGCAAATCCAGAGGGTCATTAAGGAGTTTTACTAAGCGATGATCTTCTATTTTAGTTGTAATTTTTAGTTAAACAACAAACAAAAATGACAAAGACATGTACATTTCTGTATGCACCTTTAATTCCTTTCAGGGCAGGTAACATAGAACAGCATTAAATTATATATATATGTTCTAATATAGATCATGCCACTCTGCTTAGAACTGAAAAGTTACTGGAGTTAATTTGAATTTTAAATAAAAGTTCTTTCTATGTTTACTTAAGAAATATAAAGTACATCACTTGAATGAATTAATTAACAAATAAATAACAATACCAAAAATGGAGTGCAGATAACTGAATCAGATGGGCCTGAATTTAAATTTTAATCATGAAATTTATCACCTGTGTGACCTTTGGAGTAACTTTTATTGACATTTTTCCGCATTTGTAAAATTAAGCAGAAATATCTGTCTCAAAGGGTTGCTAGAAATTAAATAGAATATTGCAAGAAACTTATTGTCTAACTAGTTATAGAAGCTCAAAAAAACCCAAAATGCTACCGTCTCATGAAAAGTCAGAGTCCTATAATCGTCATTTAGATTTATGTTTAAAATAGTATGCATACTGACACATAGACATTGTTTTCTGTCGCTATTTTTATTTTTTATACAAGATAAAATACATGAACTTAAGAGAGATGAAAACCTTAGAAATAATTCGGAACTACGAGCCCATGCTCCAGACTTGTATGAGTGTATGGGTGAGCACATGTGCATGAGAGGTTTGTGAAATTTAAAAGAAGAAGAAGAAGGAAGGGAAAGAAGAGGAGGAGAAGAAGGGGAGGAGGAGAAGAAGGTGTTCTTGTTCTAATGGTTTACATTTATACTTTCAAAAACATGATGCTAAAGGTGATGTCAGTTGAACAAAAACAATGTTACTTCAGGTACGCCCAAGCTAGTTGACAATAACTAGTCCCTTGAGACAAGATTCTTTCCAGCATTGTTCACTACAATATTTGTTCAAAACTGAGAGTGATTTGTAGGATCTGTCCCTTCAGAAAAAGAAGTGATATTGATGCCACGTAGCTAATGCAGAACCAAGAAATAAAAAGAAAACTCAAACCAGCAAAATGACGAACATATCGCCACTTTCCATGTTTCCTTTAAATGAAAGATTCATTTTAAACATTTTATATCATGCTAAGTAATCACTGGTACAATCTAGCTGAAATACAGTAGGAAAAAAAAGAGTAGGTTTTCATAGGAAGAGCTCTGGGGTCTTAGTTAAGGTTTATTATTATTTCTTAAGCATTCTGAGTTCTCTTCAGTTCAATCAAACAAGGAACTTATAGAGCACCCATGCAAAATTTTGGGTTAGACAGTGAAGAAACAGTCGTCCAACATTATTTTCTATGCAACTACAGTAATTCACGGCCCTCAGACACTTTTGTTGTGGTGGTGGTTTTTATTCCTAGGTTACAGAAAGGACTTCCAGTCTTTCACCCAACAGTCAGATCATTTAAATGATTTTCTCATACTAAAACCTTTCATAAGCAGCAGGATTTGGTCTAAAGTCTCATCAATGTATTGATCTCTTTCAAGTTGCAGGGACAAGAAGGAAGCAGCTAGAGTTTATTTTAAGGATGCAGGGGCCAAATGAGGAAACACGGAAAAATGTTTGCCTTGAGATCTCTTAGTAAACATCATTCAAGAAGCCACAGCAAGTTTACCTTATCCAGATCCCTCCGTAAGAGGCAACACTACAGGTATGAGTATGGGACAGGTATGAGTACCTAACTCTGCACTAAGACTGCCTGTGCTTCAAACTCCATCCTTCAATGTATCCATTTGCTAAATTTGAGAAGAATATTTAGCTTGCCTGTATTTCTACTGCATTGCATTGAAAGCTTGAAATGATAAGTTAATGAATACTTTATAGGTATGAGATAAAGATGAACTACTTTTAATTTGTGTTCACAACAGTATCTGGCACATTGTAAATTTTCTACAACTGTTTCTATTAGTATCAATAATTATTAACTAGTATTACTGACATAATATCTTTACACAAGTCTTTTCTATCACTACTATCTCATGGTTTTAACTTACCCATGGGTTCTACTCTTTTATAGGTTTTATTAACTTCTTTCACCCTGTGTATTTATTGCTTCTGTGAATGTTCTGAATCTCTCTGTATGACTTATTCCAATTCGTCAAGAAAAAAATATGCAGATTAGGGGAAGATGGCTGACAGAAGACATCACATGATTGTAGCTTTTTGCAAAGAAGACTATATCGAGGAGCAGATCTGATGCCTTGAGGGTCAACCTGAAAACCTGAGCTGAGGTCTGCCAGATGGTCAACTGCGGATACAGAGCACAGACAATTTCAAGCCCTAGACACCTCTGGAGGCAATCTCAATGTAAGAATGGGAAAGTGTCTTTGAAGACAGAGAGGGTGAGTGAAAACAACATTTTCCTTCTCTATGTATCTACCTCACTTCGGCCTCTGTGAGATTGGGGAGACACTGCCTGAAAAGACCTGTGACACTTCTCCCACATTGGTGAGGCACAGAGAGCTGCCTTGGGTAGACACAGAGGCACCAGTGGGTCCCAGGGAACCCCAGATACCAGGAATCCTATGCAGCACTCACTAACCTACTCTTCAGTGGGAAATACATAGTGAGAGTGGTCTGAGCCATGTAGGTGCACTCCCTTTCTTCCCCAGCACCTAGCAGGGACATTGTGATCAATTCAGGGAAATGTCATTAGTGTGAGGCAGCCCTTGTGGCTCTAGGCCAAGGCTGTAGACATGGATTGCCTTTAGGGAACTGCCATTGTGGTCATAGGCCCTTCCACAGAGAATGGTGAGATCTATGAGACAGGGTGCCTGCTGCACAGTGCTATGGTGGCAGTGAGCTCACCCACGCATGAACAGAACAAGGAATACAACTCCCCACTCTTTCCCTTCCATTCCTGGGCAAAAGGGGAAATCTCACCCAGAAAGAGACTAATCCATACCCTCAAGAACACCTGAACCAGAGTTGAGCACAGGGACCTGCCTGGCCACCCGCTGATAGACAGGCAAGTCTGAAAGGAAGCTCCCCCTGTAGTCTGGCCTAGAGGGAAAGGAAGTAATCTGAAATAGAGGAAAGATCCCATCCATTTCTGCCAGACTGCACTAGTGAAGCTGCTTCTGATGGCTTCCCCTAAGAATTCCACCCTTCCTACCATTACTGCCCCCTACCCACCCACAGGCAGGGCAGAAAAGGGAGGACAGGCAAAAAAAAAAAAGCCACCCCAACAGTAGCAACCTCATTTAATTAAAAACAACAAAACAAAAAATGAAAAGAGAATAGTCTTCTCTCATAAATGAGGAAGAACTAGCAAAATAAAAAACCAAACCAAAACAAAAATAAACAACAACAACAAAAAACAACCAGCAATAATTCCCCAAACCATAACAAGTCATAAAGGGACCTCCCAGATCTCAAGCAATGAAATTCATCTAGAATGACCTGATTCTGATAATAAATATAGAATTCAGACTATGGATGGCAAAGACAGTCAAGAAGAGCCACAAGAAGATGGATACACAGATCATCCAGGCAAAAACAGTGTAGGAAGTTGAAGCTGAGCTAGCCAATATAAGAAAAGACCAATCTGAACTCTTGGAGATGAAGAATTTTTTCCTGGAATTTCAAAACATAAAGACAAGCAGAATTGACCAGGCAGAGGAAAGAATCTCAGCACCTGAGGCTCAAACTATGAAACTAATTCAGTAAACAAAAACAAGAAGAAAAGGCTTAGGAAGAATAAGCAAAGCCTATGAGAAGTTTATTATTATGTAAAGAGACCAAATCTGTAACTGATTGGCATCTCTGAGAGAACACTCTGGAGCAAACTTCCAAGAGGTCATCCAGAAAAAATCTCCTATCTCTCCAGAGAGGCAGTCATGCAGACGTAAGAGATCCAGAGAACTCTTGTGAGGTACCACACAAGAAGACTGTCCCCAAGACACATAATAATCTATTTCCACAAGATGAGCATCAAAGGAAAAGTCCTAAGGGCACCTAGAGAAAAGGGACAAACCACCTAACCAGCTACTAAGGAAAACCCATCAGAATTGCAGCAGACTTCTCAGCACAAACCCTACAAGCCAGAAGCGATTGGGGTCTTATCTTTAACATTCTTAAAGAAAAGCAATTCCAACTAATAATTTCCTTCCCCACCAAGCTAAGCTTCAATGAAGGAGAATTAAAATCTTCCCAAATTGCTAGGAGAATATGCCACTTCCAGAACAGTTCTCCAGGAGATGATTAAGAAGGTTCTAAGTACATAATTGAAATTACTATACCACCCATCACAAAAGAATAGGAGCACAGAAGTTACCGACCATGCAGATCAACCACAAAACCGAAAAAACATAAAACCTCTTAATAACAATATGGCAGGCACAAAACCCCACATATCAATAATTAACTTAAATCTGAATGTGCTACTCAAAAGTCATAGAGTGGTAAATTGTATAAGGAAGCATGATTCATTTTTATACTGCCTTCAGGAAACCCATCTCACTGAAAATGATACCCATAGGCTCAACGGAAAGGCCTGGAGAAAGATCTTTCAGGTAAATGGAAACCAAAAAAGAGCTGGAGTAGCCATTATTTTATCAGACAAAACAGGCATTAAACAAATAAAAGTTTAAAAAGACACTGAAGGACACTACATAATTATAAAGGTGCAATCTATCAGTAAGGAATATCTATCTTGAATACATATGTACCCATCAAAGTAGCACCTAGATTTATAAAATGATAGCTAAATAACTAAAAGAGGACATTGATAGCCATACAGTTAAAGTTGGAGACTTTAAAACCCTGTTAACAGCCTTAGACAGACCATTAAGGCAGAAAACTAACAAGAAAATTAGGAACTTTAACTCCACACTTGACAAATTGAACCCAATAGACTTCTGCAGAACACTTCACCCAACAATGACAGAAAATACATTCTTCTCATCAGCACATGGAACATCCTCCAAGACTGAACACATACTCAAATACTCAAGTGTGAAAACAATTTCAAAAAGTCAAAATCATTTCAACCACTTTTCAGACCATAGTGGAATGAAAGTGTATACCATCAACAGAAGGAACCCCCAAAACACAACAAATACATGATAAGTAAGCAACATGCTCTTTAGTTAACATAGAAATCAAGGCAGAAATAAAAAGATTCTTAGAAACAAATAAAAACACACAGCACATTAAAACCTCCTGATACCATGAATGTGGTACTGAGAAGGAAATTTATAACATTTAATGCACATATTAAGAAAATAGAGGGGTCTCAAGTAAACAGTTTAACATTGTACCTAAGGGAGCTGGAAAACAAGAGCAATCCAATCCTAGAATTAGAAGAAAATTGGAAATTATTAAAATAAAGTCACATTTGAATGAAATAGTGACAAAATAATCATATAAAAATCAATATGATGAAAATCTGGTTCTTTGAAAGGATAAATAAAATTGACCAAATTAACAAAGAGAGAAAAACAAAACCTAAAACAAAGAGAAAGAAGTCAAACACAATTAGAAAGAAAAAAGATGATGTTACAATTGACATACAAAGGATTATCAGAGCTTATTATGAACACCTGTATGTAACTGAACTAGAAAATCTAGAGGAAATGAAGGAATTCCTAGAATCACATAACCTTAAAGGTTGAAACAAGAAGAAATTGAAAACCTAAACAGGCCAATAACACTCCAAGAAATCAATTCAGTAATAAGAAAAATCCTCAAAAACAAAAACCCTGGGTCAGATGACTACTCAGTTGAATTGTATAAGATGTACAAGGAAAAACTGATACCAGTTCTATTGAAAGTATTTCAGGCAATCAAGAAGGAAGAAATTATCTGTAGCTCATTCTATGAGGCTAAGGATGATTCTAAAATCATCAAAAATGTCAAAGACTCAACAAGGAAAGAAAACCACAGAAAAATTTCTCTGATGAATGTGTAAGCAAAATTCTCAACAAAATTATAGCAAATTTCATCCAAAGGTACATTTCAAGAATCAGCCATCAAAATCAAGTGAGCTTCATTCCTGGGAGACAAGGCTGATTCCACATACATGAATCAGTAAGTCTAATCCATCACATAAACAGATGTAAGACCAAGAACCTCATTAGACACAGAAAAAACATTCAATAAAATACATCCTTTCTTGATAAAAACCCTTGAACACCTAGGCATTGAAGGAACATTCCTCAAAATAATAAGAGCTGTCAATGACAGACCTTCAGCCCACATCATGCTCAATGAGCAGAAGCTGAAAACCTTCTTCCTAAGAACTAGAACAAGACAAAGATGCTGTCTCTCATCCTTCCTATTTAACATAGTACTGGAAGTCCTAACCAGAAAAATCAGGCAGAAGGAAAAAATTAGGGATATCCAAATGGGAAAAGAGAAGTTAAATTACCCTCTTTGCAGATGCTATGATTTTATACCTCGAAAACACTAAAGACTCTGTCAAAAACCTCTTCACACTAATAAACGATTTGGGTAATATCTCAGGATACAAAATCAATGTGCAAAAACAGTTGCATTTTTAAACATTAGCAAAAAGAAAACTGAGAACCAAATAAAAAATATCTTCCTTTCACAACAGCCACAAAAAAATAAAGTTCCTTGGCATCTATCTATCCATCTCACCAAAGAAGTGAAAGATCTTTACAATGCAAACTGCAAAACACTGCTTAAAGAAATCAAGGACAGCATAAACAAATGAAAAAATATCTCATGTGCTTGGATTGGAATCAAGATGTCCATTTTACCCAAGGCAATCTATAAATTCAATGCAATTTCTATCAAACTACCATCATCATTTTACACTGACTTAGACACTAATACAGAAATTCATATGGAAGCAAAAAAGAGCTTGAATAGCTAAAGCACTCCTCAGCAAAAAGAGCAAGGTTGGAGCCATCACGCTGCTAGATCTCAAACTTGACCAAAAGGCTACAGTAATGAAGACAACATGGTACTGGTACAAAAATAGGCACATGGACCAATGGAATAGAACAGAAAATACAGAAATAAAACCTCAGACCTTCAACTAACTCATCTTCACCAAAGCTTACAAAAACAAACACTGGGGAAAAGATACCATATTTTGCAAATGTTGCTTGAAAAACTGGCTAATCACATGCAGAATTATGAAACCTGACCCCTTCCTGTCACCATATACAAAAATTAACTTAAAATGAATTAAGGACTTAAAATGTGAAACCTCAAACTATAAGAATCTTAGAAGAAAACTTAGGAAACACCATCCTGGACACTGCAAAAGCTAAGATTGACAGGAGGGACCTGATCAAATGAAAAGTTTTTGCACAGCAAAAGAAACCATCAAGAAGTAAAGAGACAATCCACAGACTGGGAAAAAAAATATTTGCAAGCTATGCATCTGACAAAGGCCTAACATCTAGTATCTACAAGATATTCAAATGAATCAAGAGGAAAAAAAAGCCACATTAAAAAGCAGGAAAAGGGCATGAACAGACACTCCTCAAAGGAAGACCTTCAAGCAGCCAACAAACATGAAAAAGTGCTCAGCTTTACTAATCATCAGAAAAATGCAAATCAAATCTATAATGAGATACCACCTCACACAATTAAGGAAGACGGCTACCACTAAAACGTCAAAAGCAACAAGAGGTGTAAGCAAGGTTGAAGAGCAAAGGGAACACTTCCAGACTGTTGATGAGAATGTAGGCTAGTTCAACTTTTGTGGAAAGTGGTGTGAGCTACCAATCCATTCAGCAACCCCCTTTCTGGGAATATACCTAGAGGAACATAAGTTTCTCTACTAAAAAGACATCTGCACACATATGTTCATTGCAGCACTATTCACAATAGCAAAAAGAGGGAACCAACCCAGAAGTCCACTGAAAGTGAACTGGATAAAGAAAAAGTGGTACATATAAATGGTGGAATACTATGCAGCAAAAAATAACAAAATCATGTCTTTTGCAGCAACATAGATGTAGCTGGAGACCATCATTCTATGTGAACTATTGCAGAAACAGAAAACTGAATATCCTATGTTTTCACTCATAAGTGGACTCTAAAGATTGGGCATGTGAATAAAAAGTCAGGAACAACTACTAGTGGGAGAGAGCAAGGGAAGGGGGGATAAGGGGCACACAACCACCCACTGAGTACCATGTCCACTACCAGGAGGAAAGAGGACTTGCTGGAAGCCCAAACCTCACCTGCATGCAATTTAGTTATGTAGCAAATCTTCAGATGTACCTCACAATTAAAAAAAAAAAACTCCTTAAGAAAAAGATATTGGTTGATTATTACTTTATAAACACTGTCCCTTTACTACTTTACTTCTGTATAACCACATTAGATACTCAAGTACAAGTCACAGGATAATTGGATTCCACCAGGACTGTGTTGTTTTATGGCAAAATTTAGATATGTAAAGCCAGCAGAAGATACTTTCCTAATAAGTGGTGTGAGCTGTGATGCTTCTTCGTTATATTCTGCATCTCTCTGCTTTTTCTCTATAGAGCACAAGGCAATTAATATCCTCCCTGATGGACATCAGTGGGTAGCCAAATAGCTCTGTCATATTTCAAACTCAATATCAAATGTAAAATTAAAAATATAAAGAGAAAAACATGTTAAGTCAAATAGATCCTACATGTACAAAGCAAGTAGTGATGTACATACTTGAAGATTAGTGACTGAATTTTTCTCATATGGCATTTTATCTGGAGCAGAGACAGTAGTGATGTTGATTTTTTTTTTTTTCCTTGAGTTGTAGTCTCACTCTGTCGCCCAGACTGGAGTGCAGTGGCCACTCCCGGCCACCACAGCCTCGACCTGCTGGGCTCCGGCGATCCTTCCGCCTCAGCCTTCCGAGTAGCCGGAATTACAGGCGCGCGCTACCAAGCCCAGCTAACATTTTTATTTATTGTAGAGATGAGGTCTCCTCGAGTTGCCCAGGTGGGTCTCGAAACTGCAGGCTCAGGCAATCCACTCACCTCAGCCTCGCAAAAGTGCGGGATTACAGGCTGAGCGACCAAGCCCGGCTGATGTTGATTTCTTAAATCAGAACTGTTGATGCATTTGTCTTACCCATAGCAGTGTAGATGACTATGATGACAAAACAAAGATGTGCCTAATATCTCTTTACAAACTGAGGAGGCATCTGGGATTTGAGAATCTCCTTGTAAACATTAGGGTTGTATAATATCGATGTTACCCGTAAATTAAATGCAACTCTTAGCCAATCTGCAGCCTCCTGAGTCACTTTCTAGGTGTCATGGCAAATAATGGTGCATCTAGTTAAATCTTTGTTCACTCTCTAGCAGTTCTGAGAATGCTAGCTTTTTTATTTTTCTACTTAAAGAAATTGCTTGACCAATTGTATATATTAGAAGAAAAATACGTGTGATTGCTAACATTAACCGGGGCTATAGCCATATGATTCAGTTAGAAGAATTTCAAACTAATAGCACAAAAAAAGATTTATTTTTCTGACTAAAAAAAAGTCTGATGGCAGATGATTCCTGAATGGTATTGAGTGGTTTACTGATGTATAGGCTAGTAATTCTGGTTTCCCACATGTTTATATTTCATAGTCATAATATAACTGTGGTAGTTCATGTTTAAAGCTAAAAATATTGATTGGATGTAGTGATATCAGTCACATGTCTCCCTGCTTAAGGAAAAACAAAACAAAAAAACCCATGACTTTTCAGATACCCCAACTGTTTTCTACTTACATTTCATTAACAAGGACTAGATCTGTGACTTCTTTCTTATCTACAAGGAAAACTAGGAAAGTAAAAATCTCTGCTGGGGCTTAATATGTTATTTTCTTCAACTGGATGGTTTTCTGTTTTCAAGAAAGTAGATGGTAATGGTTGGTGAGTTCACAATTGGCAATATTTGTTAAATAATGATGGTGGAAATCTATAAGAAAAACTCAGATTTGGCAAAAGTACACTGCAAAATAAATGGTCAAATTGTAACTGAAAATTACAACTGAAAACATGTTCAATTACAACTGAAAACATGCTAGAAATGAAAAAAAAATCTATTTGTGATGTCTGAATCAAACAACGAAAGCTGCGTTTTAAAAGTTAGGCTTGCACAAATCTACACAGGTGATAAAATTGTAGAGAAATTTTGTGTGTGTGTACACATCAATGTTCATTAATTGATAAGAGTTGCTGGATCAATGCATAATGCCTGTTATGAGGTTCTTTTTAGGTTAAGAAAGAAAGGACATTGTGATTTGTTATTGATAGTAACCACCAGTGGGTAAGTGGTGAAGAACAGATATATGTACTGTGTCTATGTAATTGAGGGTTTTACCACTTGGGTAACTAGTGCTCTCTTGGCAATGGCTTGACTAAACACTTAGAGCAATTTGTCCATCCGAGTAGCACCACAGAGAATACAATGCACCACAACACAACATAGCACAATACAACACTACAATTGTCTGTCTGTGGATTGATTGCCTTGATTTTGAAAAAAACCGAACATTTTCTCCTTAAAGATTCAAGGAAAACTGTTCTTTTCCTACTTGTGATCTGACAGCAAAGGACTAGAAAAACACCAAATAACGTTGACAGATAAAATATGCAACGTGAAGCGCCGTAAATGATTTGGGAGTCCTATAAATACATTGGCACTCCAAAGAGAAGAGAAAAAAAAATGAGTGCAGGAACTTCACTAATTACAACTCTCAAATACGTTTGCTCAAAATTCTACCTTAAAATGTGAAAAGATACCAATTTAGTTCTATCTTTGTTCTGCTGATGTTGCAGCTCAAAAGTCCTATTCTTTGAAGTTGTTTTTTTTTTTCCTGGGCCTGTTCGCTGACTGTCACTGAGTTTGTCACCATTGCTGCAGCAAGTGTCTCCTGCCAGGAAGTCACAGTGTTTTGTAGGGACACTACAAAAACAGCCACAAAGCATAGATAGTTTTTGCTCCTGCTATTGTCTTTAAGTTGACACAATTAACATTTATTTAGTACTCAAGGTATACCAGATTCTGTGCCACACACTTCATAAAGTTTTGTAGGTCCTCAAGCAGAGACCTGAATCAAAAACTTTCTGCATCCAAAGCATGTGATCTTTTTATTTGATAAGAGATTTTAAAACTATACTACGTACACACACACACACACACACACACTCTCTCTCTCTCTCTCTCTCTCTCTCTCTCTCTCTCACACACACATTGTTTTAACGATTTACATTCTATCATGTCCCTAAATGCCCAAAAACATACTTTATAAATGAATAGTCTTAATAAATAATTTAGTTCTAATGTATTCCAATGTGTAATGTAAAAGATTCAAACTCTATTTGGTTACATCTGTATGCTTAGTTTGTAAAAACTCGTGGTATTGGGCCGAGCTCGGTGGCTTAGCCTGTAATCCCAGCGCTTTGGGAGGCCGAGGTGAATGAATTGCCTGAGCCCGCGGCTTGGAGACCTGCCTGGGCAACTTGGCGAGACCTCGTCTCTACAATAATCAAAAATTAGCCGGGCGTGGTAGCGCGCGCCTCTAGTTCCAGCTACTTGGAAGGCTGAAGCGGCAGGATCGCCGGAGCCCAGCAGGTCGAGGCTGCGGTGGCCTGGAGCGGCCACTGCACTCCAGTCTGGGCGACAGACTCCAACTCAAAAAAACCCCCCAAAAACTCAGGGTATTGTGTCCTTTTGGGGTGTGTACATGAAGTATACTTATTAAACATCAACAAAAAAATTTTTTTTGAGTTGGAGTCTCACTCCATTGCCCAGGCTGGAGTGCAGTAGCATGCTCGCGGTCACCCCAGCGTTGATCTGCTGGGATCCGGTGATCCTTCCCCCTCAGTCTTCTAAGTAGCCAGAACTATAGGCACGCGATACCACGCCAGCTAATTTTTGATTTACTGTAGATATGCGGTCTTGTCAGTTGCCTGGGTTTGTCTCAAACCCATGGGCTCAGGCAATCCACTCGCCTCCGCCTCCCAAAGTGCTGGGAATACCTGCTGAGCCACCGAGCCCAGTCAACAAATTATTTTTAAAGATATCACTTCTGAAATTATTTGTATATTAGTAGTAAGAATATAACTCACTAGGTAAGAAAGTCCAATTTCAAGTTAATAAACAAACGCCATATCTACAATGACATGAATAGAGAATATGATATTAACTGTAGAATTCTGAAAATAATGGGCTAGAAAACATAACCAAATCTGTACAGTTAGGAAAATTTACATTCTATAAAAAATGTTGGAGTTGTTTTGTCATGAATAGCTGTAAATATCTGCAGTAAGGCTGATGCAAATGTGTCAATTTATCTATTTTGGATTTATATACCACCTATTAACTTGGATAACTTAAGACAGTTTACGATGTTATAATACCTCCCTTGAGAATTCTAATTGTACTTAGCATGTGATTTAAATAAACAGATATCACTTTATTGTTTTTACCATGCCCCATGTTAAAATATATTTATATTATATATATACATATATATATATATATATACACACACATTTAAACTGAACACACACACACAACAAAAACAAATGTGTTACAAAAATTATAACTACCATCTACCATGTGAGGCCCTTTTTTATCCCTCATCCCTCCTATTTATTTCACTTCTCTTTTTTCTTTAATTTATTCTATATGAATGCTGTTTCAGACCACAAAATTGACTTCCTGACTCACAGAATCAAGAGTTGGCAAACACTTTTCTGTAAGACAGATAGTAAATATAGGCTTTGCATGCCATAGAGTAGTGTGTGAATGTGTGTGTGCAGTTTACTGTAACTGCCCAACGTTGCTACAACTATTCAACTCTGCTATGTAAAGTGAAAGCAGCCATAGCAATATTTTAACAATTGGGCATGCTTGTATTACAATAAAACTTTTAAAAATAGACAATTGCCCAGATTTGCCCCACAAACTGTAGTTTTACTACTGAAAAATCATAGTGAATAAGAATGTAAGGTAGAAAAATATTGCTCTAAAATAGATATTCTCAAACATCTTGGCCTCAGGACCTCTTTTTAATCTTAAAATTATTAAGGCAAAAATTCACTCACTGTAGTTTTTGTAGCAAATTGTTGAACCTAAGGTTGATCTTGGGAATCCCTGAATTTGAAATTGTTGTTAGAAACTGGGGTGATCTTAGGAACACTGTTTTGTCTAATTTCACAGTTTGTTAGTCATTCTTTCAACTCTTAGTGTTCCATGACAAAGGCAATTAGTTCAGTTTGCCGACAATTGCACAAGAGTTTTTTCCTGGACAATCATCATGTTTCTGGATGCAGCAGAAGTATTTTATACATCACATAATATCCTATAAAAGATCTATGTTGAGAGATAATAGAGTGACACTGGTATTGCAAACTGTAAATGTGTGACAATGAAGAATACAATGCCCATTAGTACAGTTTGATGTTATTGCCTTGGTTTGGGCTAAGACCTCAGTATTGTTACTATTATTTTGTACCATCAACGCAAGTGTTACAATCCTAGTAACACTCAGCTGCTGTACCTTGATACTAATAAATCAAAGGGACAGGGAACTGGTGGAAAGAAGTTTATTTCTAAATTCGAATCCAGGGAGCAGAGCCAGACTCGAGGTCTTTCTAAAATGGTTCTTCTGCTCCTCCCCCCACTTTCCGGCCTCAGGCCTCACAGTCCACTTTTATAGTCAAGAGTTGTCGGTAATATACATTAGCCATGTGACCAGCAGAGTAATGTACAGAACTTAATTCAGCTGCATTTTACATTTAGATATTGACATTTAGAGTAAACTTACAAGGCCTAAGACATCATGTATTAC
Organism: Carlito syrichta; assembly: GCF_000164805.1. NCBI lineage: Eukaryota > Metazoa > Chordata > Mammalia > Primates > Tarsiidae > Carlito > Carlito syrichta. The sequence continues at coordinate 296,230 of NW_007246456.1, forward strand.
AAAAGTTATGCAAATCACAAGATTTAGGATTACGTTGATACTATATTGTTCAAATCTATGGCTGTTAAGAGAGTAAATAGGGATTTACATCTTTGGGCACAGTAGGCAGAGAAGTCAAGAGTCCCCTGAAGCAGCCAGGGCTCAGTGGCTCAGCCTGTAATCCCGCGCCTTTGGGAGGCTGAGGTGAGTGGATTGCCTGAGCCTGCGGGTTCGAGAACTGCCTGGGCAACTTGGCGAGACTTCATCTCTACAATAAATCAAAATATTAGCCGGGCATGATAGCGTGCACCTGTAGTTCCAGCTACTCGGAAGGCTGAGGTGGAAGGATCGCCGGAGCCCAACAGGTCAAGGCTGCAGTGGCCGGGAGTGGATACTGCACTCTAATCTGGATGACAGAGTGAAACTCCAACTCAAAAAAAAAAAAAAAAAAGAATCCCCTGAAGCTACTTACTGGGAGAATGTAGAAGACAAGGAGACTCTCAGTAGTGCAATCAGGGAGCACATGAACAAACCCTTGCCATGTCCTTCTCTAGGGGCTGTGGAAATATGGAAGGACATTAGCAGGTCTCAGTATCACAAGTATAGATACAGTAAAAAAAAAAAAGAGATAATAATGTCTTAATTTATTTATGAACATGATTCTGAACTCATAGACTTCTTATGTACCAGAGACTTCCAAAGATCTGTGTATTATTTCCATAAAAATAATTCTACATATAACATATCATACACATATCTCAAGAATTCTTCACTAAATAGCAGAATTCTATTTAGTTGTAAGAGAGAACCTCAATTGCAAGATTATTGGAATTTCTTTGACTAATTTCATGTTTCTGAACTTCATGGTTGGTCTAGGTCTTTCATTGCTTTTCATTTGGATATCTTCTGTTTCATACTGTTTTCTTGCCTGCCCCGAGAGTCTGCATTTCCACTTGTAAGGCATTTTCTTACCTCCCACAACAGCACATGTTCATTTATTCATATATAATCTCACATTACAAAATCTCATTCCTATTCAAACACCCTTCACATACCTATATTCCTCTCATTCTTCATGTCTCTTCTTCATCCTTAAAATTAATTTTATCTATTTATTTTATTTTTTATTTTTATTTTTTGAGTTGGAGTCTCACTCTTGACTCCCAGACCACCGCAGCCTCCACCTGCTGGACTTAGGCAATCCTTCTGCTCAATCTTCCAAGTAGCTGGAACTACAGATGCATGCCACGACGTTCGGCTAATTTTTTTATTTATTGTAGAGACGAGGTCTCACCAATTGCCCAGGCTGGTCTCAAACCCGTGGGCTCAGGCAGTCCTCTCGCCTAGGCCTCCCCAAATACTGGGATTACAGGCTTTAAATTACCTTTAAAAAATACCTCCTTCTCCAAGAGGCCTTCTGTAATTATCCTATTTTCTTTTTCTTTTATTTGTTGCTGTATCTCCCATTGCCTAGCCTACTATCTGGGAAGTAGAAGGCATAAAGTCAAGTGAGCTGGAAACAAATGAGTGAATGCAAGGAACTTGATAATTCAGTTATCAGTTACAATTTTTCAACCAGGTGAAAGGTAAGATTCAGCACACTGCTCTCTGATTGAAGCTGTATGTCTTCATGTATTTATGCATAGATAGATAAATAGATTGATCAGTAGATAGATCAACAGACACATACATACAAACACTCACTGCCTGGCACAAGGGAATATTCAATACAAACTTGCTGAATACGTGCATTAAAAAGTTAACTATATATGTTCAGCTTTATGCTTCAGCTGAGTTATCAATTATGCTTCTCTGAAGATTATTCTCTAGTGCTCCTTTATCTTTTGCCTTCTAGAATTATATCTATACACACACACACACACAAACCTTCACAAACACACACACACATACATAAATACACAGAGGCTTGCCCTGTTGTTGCCTAGGCTGGAGTGCAGGGGTACCTCACTGTAATCTTCAACTCTTAGGCTTAAGCAATCCTCCTGAGTAACTGGGACTACAGGCACATGCCACCATGCCCAGCCATTTTATTTTTTATAGAGACAAGGGACTTGCTATGTATAGGCTGGTAATGAACTCCCAGCCTCAAGGTATCCTCCTGTGTGAGCCCCCCCAAAGTTCTAGAATTACAGGCATGAGCCACTGAACTCGGCCATATAAGTATGTTGTTCCTTTTTTTGTTTTGTTTTTTTTTGGGTTGGAGTCTCACTCTGTCGCCCAGACTGGAGTGCAGTGTCCGCTCCCAGCCACCACAGCCTCGAACTGCTGGGCTCTGTCAATCCTTCCGCCTCGGCCTTCCAAGTAGCCGGAATTACAGGCATGCGCTACCACGCCCGGCTGATTTTTTGATTTATTGTAGAGATGAGGTCTCGCTGCCCAGGCAGATCTCGAACCCACAGGCTCAGGCAATCCACTCACCTCAGCCTCCCAAAGGCGCAGGATTACAGGCTGAACCACCGAGCCCGGCTAAGTATATTGTTCTTAATACCTTTAAAATAATTAGCCATTTAGGATTCTACATTCTTGCAGACTGTAGAGTAATTTGTCTTAGAGAATTAATTTTTGGTTAACAAATAAAATTTTTGCTTTCAGTCTCCTTCTTAAAATGGATGTGAGGGGCAAGAGGTATGGATTATTGGAACTGGAGGGACAAATGATGAAATGATTGACTATCACATGTCATCAAATCTAGGAAAATAAAAAGAAAAATTAAGAAGTAATATCATAAAGTACATAAAGATGAAGATATTTGTACAGATTATCAAGTCCACGTACCTAAGTTTATAGATAGGGATATTGAGACCCAAGAGAAAGCAAGTTTTCCCAGAAAGAGCTAGAATTAATGTTCTTTTTTTTGTTTTTTTTTTGAGTTGGGGTCTCACTCTGTTGCCCAGGCTGGAGTGCAGTGGCACACTCCCGGCCACTGCAGCCACAACCTGCTGGGCTCTGGCAATCCTTCTGCCTCAGCCTTCCAAGTAACCGTAAATACAGGCATGTGCTACCACACCTGGCTAATTTTTGATTTATTGTAGAGACGAGGTCTCACCAAGTTGCCTGGGCGGGTCTCAAACCTGCGGGCTCAGGCAACCCACTGGCTTTGGCCTCCCAAAGTGCTGGGATTACAGGCGAAGCCACAGAGCCTGGCCGAATTAATCTCCTTGATGCCTTAGTATTTATAGTTTATGCAGCATTTGTTATGTAGATTGCATTTCTACTTTAATTTTATACTGTTGCTGTGATAATTTTTATCTGAGGCCCTAAGTGCTGTTCACCTTGAAAGGAAGTTACAAGGTAGCAGGTGAAGAAAACTAAAATATTTCATCCCAAAATATACTTTGGCTATTCAAATAGAAGTAGCCCTACAAAGCTATCTTTTGTGGGGGAGAGTTGCAACTGTAGAGGAAAATCTGCATTTGAAGCAGCCAGGTTTTCTCTGAGGGCTTTCCTTTAATGGTCTGAAGGAAACATTTACCATCTATTCTCTCTGAGAGATGCTATCTGTGAGGTTTTATTTATATAACAAGATCAACTTTGCTAGCCAGGCTTTCTTTTCTCCCCCTCCCATAACCTGTTTTGGCACCATAACCTGCTTTGTCATAATCTTAGCCCCCATTCTTTCTGTAATCTCAAAATGGTACATAAATCTCTTAACCCCATTAGGGGTTTGGGATTATCATGTTGTAGTTCTGCCCTTGCACACGTTAATAAATTTGTATGCTCTTTCTCTGATCAGTCTCCTTTGTGAGTTGATTTTTTTTTTTTTTTTTTTTTTTTTTTTAGCAAACCTTCAGAAGGCAAAGGTAAAATTTTCTCTTGACCCTAACAGGTAAGGGCATCTGCTACTCATCACTTAAACTTTCTCCTAAACTGACTGCAGTGGGGAGATCCCTTTCCATTCCATTTATTCCTGTCATGTAACATAAGGCTGTCATGGGCCCTCTGTTTTTTAAGTAAGGAAGAAGCCACAGAACCATGTTCAGATAATGCCCAGGACAAAAGGTGCTTGGTCCTTGAAGTCAGCGTTCCTCTGACAGATCTGTATTTACTCTTGGGGCTCTCCTCACATGAAAATAAAGATCTCCTGTCATGAAGTAGAAGGAGAGAGAGAAAGGTACAAAGAATTTCCAAGAATGTTAGATAAAGCTAGCAAAGTTTTGTCTGTCCCAGTCTTTATTTTGCAGATGTTACCAGCATCTACAAGATTGTTTTATAATCTAACATTATAAAACAGACTCTCTTTCTTCTGAAAATTTTCAAATGTTCTAAATGCCTTAATGTTTCTGTTAGAAGATGCAGAGCCTTACAGTTTGGATAATGATAGTTTAAATTTAAATGCAAGTTTTTATTCTCATCTCAATCTGAAAGTATAAAAAAATAAAAATATTTACATTTAATCTACGCCACCCTGCTTTGTACATTATTATTTTGTTTGTGTATATTATGGAACTTAGTTAAGAACAAATAACTTAATATAAATGAGAAAACTACTCTGTCTTTTTTGTAACATTTTATTTTTATTTTTCACATGGCAGCAGCTCTTCTTCCTCCTTCTCCTTCTTCTTCCTCTTTTCCTGCCCTTTTTCCTCCTCCTCATCCTTTTTCTTTTTCTTCTTCTCTCACACTTCAGTTCAAGTGTGTACCTCTATTTCTTACTGGTTTTACACATTTGTGTCACTTCTCACCTTCAGCATTCTCTCAGTAGCACATGAATACCTTGAGCTTCACCTCCTTGATAGCAAACAAATAAACATCAACACAAACCTAACTCAACCTTAAAATCCTGCTTCTTTAATACACAATAAACTTAGAGAAATCTCAATATTCATTTGTCTCCATGAAGAAGAAAAAAATGTAAATAATCATCCGGTCGAAGAAAGTCAGTTGATGCTTCCAGTAGAAGTTGATGCTGCAATTTGTCAAAGAAAGTCTCTCTCTCTCTCTCTCTCTCTCTCTCTCTCTCTCTCTCTTTTAAGTTAGTTCTCTCTCAATGTTATATGGAATTTCTTCCTGGTTGGTAAACATTCTTTCTAAAAATTGTGAGAATTGAATATTTTTCTGTAAGCAATAATTTTACTAAGACTAAAATGTAAAAAGATATTTATTTTACTTATGTATTTTATTTATGTCCTATCTACTTTCCCTGAGGATTTGAGACTATTAACAGTAAATCATGCCAGGCTCGGTGGCTCAGCCTGTAATCCCGCGCTTTGGAAGGCTGAAGTGAGTGAATTGCCTGAGTCCGAGGGTTCGAGACCTGTCTGGGCAACTTGGCGAGACCTCATCTCTACAATAAATCAAAAAAATTAGCTGGGCGTGGTAGTGCACGCTGTAGTTCCAGCTGCTTGGAAGGCTGAGGCGGAAGGATCGCTGGAGCCCAGCAGGTCGAGGCTGCGGTGGCCGGGAGCATGCCACTGCACTCCAGTCTGGACGATAGAGTGAGACTCCAACTCAAAAAAATCAAAAAAAAACACCAAACAACAGTATATCATTTTTGCCCTGTAGCTAAGAGAAGCCAAGGAAGTCTCTCTCTCAATCTCTCTCTCTCTCTCTCTCTCTCTCTCTCTCTCACACACACACACACACACACACACACACACACAAACTCCCATCCCAAGAAAGCCTGATGCTGTAAAAAAAAAAAAAAAGACAAAGAACCTAGGTTATGGTTGAAGAGACACCAAGAACATCGGCAGAAAAACATCTGAACAACATGTTCCAAGCTAGAATAATATCTACCTCCTAATCCAGTCTCAGAATTTGTCATGAAGAAGGAAAAGGTAAGGTGAAAGAAATCACTCAGAGACAGTGACTCGGAATAAAATTCATGAATAGTACCAGAGGGCTGTTGTTCTCCTGCATTGCCTGAAGAGGCCAGATAATTATGTGCACAGCTGAAAGTCCCCGAGTCTGTCTGGACAAATACATCTGTGAAGGTATGCTTGTGAGAAATTGTCAAGGGAGTGTTAAAGGAGTTGTGGTTTTTAGGAACTTGTGGTTATCATACCAGAAGGAGATACACTTATAGGACTTTGCCATCTCTGGTCCTTGCTGAGTGGATTCTTCTCCTCTTCCTTCTCCTTCCCCGACCCTTGCCCCCCCTTCCCCTCCTCCTCACTTTTCCTCCTCTTCCTCTTCTTTTTCTTCTCTTTCTGTCAATATTGAGCAACTATTTTGCATGGGTTTTATTTGGCAAAAGATCCTTTTCTTCACTGTTGGTCATTGGAGGATCATGCCACCAAAAGGTTTCTAGACTAGTCATCTCTAAATGCTGAATCTCTCAGGTGGAATATTAATTCTCATCATGCCTCTTTTGATTACCTTGGGAACTCCCCAAATCTGTCTAACCATTTGTGCTCTGTGTATCAGGGGTCTGGATTGCTGAAAAAGAACAGCTCCTTTAGCAGGCAGACGATTATGTAATATACTGAAATGGAGCTTTGAGGCAGAGGAATTTCCAAAACAGTTGAAGTGATCAGAGAGGGAACAATAAACTGAGCTGTTTAGGCTTGATGGTGTGCTATATTGGATCATCTATTCCCAGCTCTCCTACCATGCCTGCCCCATTAGCTGTGCCCATGAAAGTATAGGGAGTCCTCAGCAGTTTTATAGTTTTGCATTTATTGCAGCTTGTCTTTATGAATTGTACATTGTTTGCTAAAAATGACAAGAAAAAACCTCTAAATGTAAACAAGGTTTACAGTGATTGCCTCTGGTGGTGATAGTATAAGTAATTTTATATATACATATTATCTGCCTTCCAAAATTTCTAAAATGAAAACATATTTCCCTGGCAATCATGAATAAAATGAATAAAATTCAACTTGAAGCCACATAAGATCATCTCAAACTTCATACACTTTGTTGGTATTTGAGTGAAGTTGTCATTGCCACCTCATCCCCCATTCCTAAAATGAATGTATTTACAGAAAACATTCATTTGTTAACTGTTTTCAGTTATTAACAGAGCGCAACCTCACACTATTGTGGGACTTTTAAACTTTGTTGTGTACTTGTTCATGACTCTTAGGCAAATGCTTGTTTTATTACGTTTTAATCTTTTGAGAATGGTGACTCACCTTGCCAATAATGTGGAGGCATAGGGTATGTTAAGATCAGGCTGGTAAGGGTTGTCAAGAGGCCTCACATGGATTTTGTGTTATGTACGTTCCATTGTCTTGAACGTCCTGTTGTTGTAAACGCATCACTTCAGCTTACTTATCAATCCTATTATTTTTAAAATGCTTCTTGATCTCTTTCCCTCTCAAATTTATTATTTAAAATGTGAAAAACAATTTGCAACACATGTAGCATAAAACTAACACATTTTCACATTATATCTATATACATACATGTGCATGTCCATATATACAAATAATCTTAAGAAGACATACTTCTCGCTACCAAAAAATGAAGAATAAACAATTTGGTTTTTAATTTTTTCCTTTTAATTTTTTTTTAATTTTAAAGATGTTGGGTACAATTCAGGGTTTGGTATACAAATGTTCATTATGCAGCTATCCTTGTTAATGAGGTATGTTCCCCCCACCCCCAGGCAGAGTCCCACTATTGCCGATCATTCTCTTACAGTGCTACGATAATTGTTAAAGGTCCACTTATGAATGAGAACATGTGACACTCAGTTCTTTGTTTCTGTGAAAGATCACTCAATATTATAGACTCTAAGTTCAACCAGGTTGCTATGAAGTTCATGATTTTGTTGTTTATGACTGCATAATATTCCATAGTGTATATATACCCCCCTTTTTAAATCCAGTCCACTTGTGACGGGCAGCATGGTTGGTTCCATGTTCTTGCTACTGTGAACAATGCTGCAATAAACGTACGTGCACAGGTATCTTTTTTATAAAGAGATTTGAGTTCTTCCGGGTATATTCCCAGTACGGGTATTGCAGGGTCATATGGAGGTCGATTTTTAGATCTTTTAGGAATCCCCACACGGTTTTCCACAGAGGCTGTACTAGTTTACACTCCCACCAACAATGTATAGATGTTCCCTTTTCACCACATCCTCTTCAGCATCTGTTGTTTTTTGCATTATTGATGATAGCCATCCTGATTGGAGTTAGGTGGTATCTCAGTGTAATTTTAAATTGCATTTCTTTGATGACTAGTGAGGCTAAGCAATTTTTCATGTATTTGTTGACTGCTTTACATTTTCTTTTGAGAACTGTCTATTCATATCTTTTGCCCACTTTTGTAATGGGGCTGTTTACTTTTTTCTTTTCTTTTGTAGATCCTAAATGTTAGGCCTTTGTCAGACATACAGTTAGCAAATATTTTTTCCCAGTCTGTGGGCTGTCTCCCTGCTCTCTTGATGGTTTCTTTGGCTTTGCAGAAGGTTGTTAGTTTGATGAAGTCCCGTTTGTCTATCTTATCTCTATGGCATGGGCACTTGGGGTTTTGATCAGGAATTAATTGTCAGTTCCAATTTCCATTAGGATATCTCTTGCATTTTCCAAGGTTCCTATAGTTTGAGATTTTACATTTAGGTATTTGATCCATTTAGAGTTGATCTTTGTGTATGCTGATAGGTAGGGATCTTGTTTTAATCTTCTGCATGATTAGCCAGTTTTCCCAGCACCATTTACAATAGGTTCTCCTCTCCCCAGCCAGTCGTGAAGACTTGGTCAAAGATGAGTTGGTTTAGAAATTGAGGTTTTGCTTATGGAATATCTATCTTGTTCCATTGGTCTATATGCCTGTTCTTGTACCAATACTAGGCTGTTTTTATTATTGTAGCTTTATAATAGAATTTAAAGTCTGGAAGTGTGATATTTCCTGCAAATAAGTAATTTATAAAAGAAGGACAAAGGTCCATAAAATGAAAGTAAGTTAACCTCCTTGGTATAGATTGGTACACCAAAGGGACCCTCTGCTTTGCCTAAAAGTTAGGTAGACCACAACTTTGTTGTAACAATTAAATAATTCATTACTATGAAAGCCTTAGAATAACAACTAACATAGGAAAGTGGCTTTGTAAATGATTTGTGCTTTTCAGATGCCTTTGAAAAGATGACGCACATGTTTCAGACAGCATTTATAAGCCCAAGGATTGGAATCTGACTACTGAGAAGAGAAGAGATTGTTGGCGGGGAGCAGGGAAATCAGAATGTGCCATGTTCTGATTTTCAGGACAATATCCCTGGGGACTAATCACACTTGAAAACCAAGATAGAAGTCCAGCTTATACAGTGGTTAGTTAAAGTGGAAGTTCTTCTTCCAGCATTACTTTGGCAAACACTCATCTTACCTTCATCTTTCTCGTCCTTCATCTTCCTCACTACTCTCTCCTTCTCATCATCAATATGAGAAGGAGGGAGTAGGCATCTTCATTACCATTAAATGTATACTCTCGGACTTGTACTGCATCAGATACTCACATATATCAGCTAGTATTCACAACAACCTTGCAAGAAATATAATAATAGCCTAACTTGGGATAGATAATGAAATCATGGTCCAGAGTAATTAATCAGCTTTCTTGCATTTACCCAGTAAAAATGTGGGAAAGTAAAAATTAAAAACATATTTTACTGATATCAAAACAAATTATTTTAGGTTGGAAGAAAAAATTGTGACTTATCCTAGAAACCCCAAATTTCTATAGTATGGCCATGGGAATCATTGCAGAACTTATGGGTGAGAAAGAACTTATTATTATACAGAGGGCTTATTTCAGGTATAGGTTGAGTCAAGGGCGGTCCCTGGTGCAGGGGTACAGAGTGATGGGACCTCTTCTGGCACAGTGGGAATCCCAGCCCTTCATAAGCTTTAGACTTTCTTAATTTCTGGGGCAAGGTGGGATTTTATTATGTTCTCTTTCAGCAACTTTTCAAATCTTTGTGTTCTTTCTTGGGCGTCTGTAAACTGATTCTTCAAACCTGTAAGTGAGCTGGGTAAATACTGACAGAGTAGCAAGCAGAAAGCAAAGGGAGAAATGTCAATCCCTTACATATGAAAAATAAATTTTAAAAAATCTTTTAAGACGTTCTAAAATGTTGCCGTATTAGCAGCTCTCAAAACTCTGTGGAGTAACGTCAAGCTATGCATGCAGAATTTATAGCATATTTCCTATGGTGCCTTCTTGCTGTTCAAGGCAGGCAGAAAGAGGAGAAAGCATCTCACTCACAAGTTTGCAGTGGGAATTATTTTTAACTTAAAAAAAGTATGTTATTGATAAAATTCTAAGTTTTCTTTCATTTTTATGCACGCCCCCCACGCACCCTCTGCTGTAGCCACAGACTATTTCTTACTATTCCCCAAACACTCCAACTCTTTCATATGCCATGATTTTGCATATGTTGTTTTTTTTTTTCTAATGGGGATACCCTTAAAAAGAATTCTGTCTACTCCAAAATTAAGAGGCAGATGAAATGTCCCTTCCTCTGTGACGACTGCTCAAACAGCATCAGGGAAATGGACATCCCCATTTCCTTTTGTTTCTTCCTCTTGTTTCTTCCTCTGTTAGAGCATGTAGCTGTTCATTTTTATAGCAGATATATATAAGTTGAACTCATTCCTTTGAATTCCCTGAATTAAGGACTGTACCTCCTATAGTATCTATTTTATGAGATGGATATATTAGTGCAAATTCAGTACATGCAAGTGTGCATGCACACACACACACAAATATGTAATTGAATGAACCTCAACTCCTCTACTGGAAAATTCCCCTACCACCTTTTGTGCCTCTCCTTTCTCTTCAAGAGACTATCACATTCAGGTTTTTACTGTGAGGTAAGCTCCTATATAGACAGTAGAAGGACTCCAAAGTAATAACAGAAAAAATAAGTGATTCTAGCATATTTACCATCTCAGAAATTATAGACTCTTGCCATCCATGACTTATAATAATTTCATCCTGACTCTATACATTATTTTTATTACTCACAGCCATGAATTCCAATCTTACCTCTGGTCATATTGCCTATGATAGTCTGACTGATTCACTTCACTTATCTTGGGAAAGAATATACTTTATCACAGGGTTTCTGTGAGAATTGATGGGTTCTTGAAACATGGTAGTGGTTGGATACATTGTAGTTAAGACCTATGATATCATAGTCAAATCTTAGTTTCACTAATGAGTTTTGGAATTGGACATCAATTGATGAATCTATTGATTATTGTACTTGGAGAAGAGCTTCATCTTCTGCTACCAATCAAATGGCATAGTCAAAGAAGCACTTAAATTAGAAATCATGTAATGTGAAGTTGTAGCCAGCAACATGGAGGGATGGGTCTCGCACATATGAGCTTTTAGGTTCTAGTCCAGACTTTCCAAAAGTTATATCTGAGATCTTGGGCAAATGATCTCCTTTTAGCGAGTCTAGTTTCCCACTTGTTAAATGAGGATAACAATATCTAACGCCTAGAAATTTTGTGGTCTTTATGTGAGATTACAGTAGTTCAGTTTACTGAATGTTTTCTGTGTGTCAGACACAGGGTTAAGCACTATCATGAATCATCTCATTTAATACGACAAACATTTTATGAGGTAGATGCTACCACCTGTTTACAAATGTAGACAGTAAAGCTGGTGGATATCAAAAATGTCTAAAGAAAAAAATCTATCTTTGTTTAAAGCTCACACTTGCGGCTGCTAAATTGTGTTGCTTCCCTTTGAATTTAGTTTATTTATGGCCAGGCACAGTAGCTCATGCCTGTTATCCCAGCACTTTGGCAGCACTTTGGGAAACGAGAGGATTGCATGAGCCCAGGAGTTTGAGAGCAGCATGGGCAACACAGCAAGACCAAATTTCTACAAAAAAATTTTTTTTAAAAATTAGCCAAGCATGGTAATGCAAACCTGTAGTCCCAGTTACTCTGGAGGCTGAGGTAGAGGGGTCACCAGAGCCCAGGAGGCTGAGATTGTGGTGAGTCCCAATCATGCCATTTCTCTCCAGTCTGGGTGATGGAGTGAGCCCCTTACTCAAGAAAAAAAAAATAGTTCATTTAGGTAACAATCACTTTGGGCTAATTAAGTGAAAGATATGGAGGTGAATAGGACAAAGTCTCTGCTCTGAGGAAAGAAACTGTGTGTGTGTGTGTGTGTGTGTGTGTGTGTGTGTGTGTGTGTGTGTATGAGAGAGAGAGAGTGTATGTGTGTTTTGGTTAATGATAAATGTGAAAAAAATGTAGAGCAGGATAATGTGATGAGCTGATAAGGGAGGAATAATCACTTTTCAGACCTAAAGAATGAAATGATTCTTTTTTTTTTTTTTTTTGAATTGGAGTCTCACTCTGTCACCCAGACTGGAGCGCAGTGGCGCTCCTGGTCACCACAGCCTCGACCTGCTGGGCTCCGGCAATCCTTCTGCCTCAGCCTTCCGAGTAGCTGGAATTACAGGCATGTGCCACCACGCCTGGCTGATTTTTTAATTTATTGTAGAGATGAGGTCTCGCTGCCCAGGCGGGTCTCAAACCCATGGGCTCAGGCAATTCACTCACCTCAGCCTCCCAAAGATGCGGGATTATAGGCTGAGCCACTGAGCCCGACATGAAATGATTTTTTATGCTAAATAAACTCAGTGGCATCTGGGGCATAGTTCAACAAATGTATGCTGAGTGTAAGCAGATCAATCATGAATCAGTCAATTAGTCTACCAATCAATCAGCCTTCCCCCAGACTTAGCCCATCCACTAATAGAATTCAAGACCTAAACAGTGATCCTTAACCCTCACTGCATTGGAGAAGTTATACAATTATGGATATCACCAGGGATTCTCATTTTATTGGTCTGGGGTTAGACCTGGGTCTCTAACAATGTAAATATTCTTTAGGTGATTCTAATAAACAACTCCGGTTAAAAATCACAGATATAAAGAAAAACATTGTGTATCTCATTGAGCCTAATTTTCTTTTCTTTTCTTTTCTTTTTTTATTTTTTTGAGTTGGAATCTCACTCTGGCACCCAGGCTGGAGTGCAGTGGCACCGCAGCCTCGCCTTGCTGTGTTCCAGCCATCATTCCACCTCAGCCTTCCAAGTAGCCAGAGCTACAGGCATGCACCACCAAGCCCAGCTAATTTTTTATTTATTGTAGAGATGAGGTCTAGTCAAGCTGCCCGGGCAGGTCTCGAACCCTCAGGCTCAGACAATCCATTCGCCTCTGCCTCCCAAAGTGCTGGGATTACAGGCTGAGACACCAAGCCCGGTCAAGCCTCATTTTCTTCACTGAAAAAATGAGAATAAAAATATGAACAGTCTCTAGTACAAACTAGACCCTTGTTTCTCCAAGTGTGGCTGGAGAATATCAGTCTCATCTATCAGAATATCAGACTTTTAAGTCCTACTGAAGACCTATTGAGCTAGAATCTGAACTTTGACAATATTCCCAGGTGATTTCTAAGTATGTGAACATTTGAGACTTGCAGGACTAAGTATTGCCATGAATTAAAGCTGCTGGATAACCAATGAAAGGAAAAGAATCACAAACAATCATTTTAAAACCAAAATCAAGTGTGGAACATCAACAGGGAATTTTCTCATGTTAAAACTGGTATGATCTCAGTGAGATACTCTTATAATCATATAAGCTCCTTTTGGTTTTCAGAACTCATTCCAAAGTGTCTCTAAGAAAAGCCCACGGGTTTGAGACCTGCCTGAGCAACTTGGCGAGACCTCATCTCTACAATAAATCAAAAATTAGCCGGGCGTGGTAGCACGCGCCTGTAGTTCCAGCTACTTGAAAGGCTGAGGCGGAAGGATCACTGGAGCCCAGCATGTCGAGGCTGCGGTGGCCGGGAGCGGCCACTGCACTCCAGTCTGGGCAACAGACACTCCAACTCAAAAAAAAAAAAAAAAAAAGAAAAGAAAAGCTTGCTATAGATTTTTATTTTGATGCTTCAAGATACTCCTTTGAACTTTACCCAAAACTTTTCCAACTTAAAGAATAAATTATGAATAAGGTCATAAATCTCATTAAAACCTAATATTCAGCTAAGTTACCTAGTGTGTATACTATGGAAAATTGGATTTCACTGTAACTAGAGCCCTATGTATAATATTGCAAGTTAATTACAGTAGCTAGTTTTTCCACTTGTAATGATAGCTTATACAGGCTCAGTCTCTGTGCTGCCATCAGACGGTAAGTGCTCTTAAGAGACCAAATTTAATAACTGTTCACCTATTCAGGTTCACAAAACTAAACATTTCCTGAGTAAATAGTAATTTACATCTTTTTGGTACAGATACAATTAACAGATTAATAAAGTCTACACACACACATACACAGAGAGAGAGAGAGAGAGAGAGACAAACACACACAACTGTTCTTCCAATATATAAGTTTACCTCAGTTTGAAAATTCTCTTATATCACACTTAGTTGTTGATTTAAAGAATTGACAAAATTTACTGCTATTGGGGGACTTGGGTGGTCCCTCAGGGCGTTTGTATATGTTTGACTTGCAAATAGTTGCTCAATCTGTATTACTTGATTTGATGACATAATCACAATAATTTTATTGTTTATGTCAAGTATAATCAAAATGAAAAAAGCCAGGTAGCAGATATTAATTGACTGTGCTTCTATTGTCTGCTTCTTGTTTACCTGTTGTAAAACAGTACCTGCAATATCACAAATAGGCAGAAAAATGCACACGCTCACAACACAACACAAACACATTCCCACACACACATGCATTCTTTTTTCAGTAAAAAAGGAGTCACCAAAATGACAAAGTGCTGTATCAGTGTTTTGTTTCCTTAGCCAAATAAGTTTTTGGTTCCTGTTAAATCAATATACTAAAGGATAATTTAATGAAAAGAAGACACAAATTACGTTTTCTTGTTTCTCCAAAATAAATTAATTCACAGGGTGCTTTATCTTGTTTAGAAGTTGTCTTGCCCCAGGAGATATCACGGAATAATCTTTAATGTAGAAAAATAAACTCGGCACAGTGCAGATATACATTTAAATAGCATTGATAAATCAAATTTAAACATCGATACTTGTTAGCATTCCTTTAAATGTGCTCTCCTTCCAGCTTAATGAAAACCGAGGAGAGATTCTGAAAGCTCAACTGTTATTGATTACCAAAGGTTCTAATTTCCCTCCTGAGATTGCACCTTGACCAAAACTTTCACATTCATACATTCCAACTAAAGAAAGTAATAATTATAAATTAATGATATCAATTCTATTGAAATGCAATTATTACAGTCTCACTGACTGTGGCAAAAAATTCTTAGCTTTAGCAAAGTTTCAATCAACATCTTGATTTCACAAAGCCATTTGTATTCACGAAGAAAATGGACTTTGAGCTATCAGAATTGTGCACCTGTCTTTTCTGGTTCATCTATAGCTTTGCTCACTGGTGGTAGAAATATTAATGGGTTCTTTCTGAAGTCATAACGAGAAATTAGGCAGTTGCTGGGTTATATAATAAATAGAGAGACCAATTTAATGTTTTATCTTTAGGCAATTGTGCTAAGAGGAGCCAATAATGTATGTGTCTGAGAATGTGTTTAAGATAGGAGGCAGTCAGCTTCGGCACAATGTACAAGCACCAGAGGCAGGTGCTAAAAATCCAGGCTCTGTGCATTCTGGCTGTGTCCACTCTGCACTCCCTTTCACAGGAGAGGGTAAGCATTTCTCTAGTGTTTCTAGGTCTTTCACATGAGCATTATAAAATGGACATTATGAAAAGTCAAAACTTTTATTTTCAAATCCAGAAATGCATCTGCGATGCTCTTCAGATACAATCAAAGTTCCTTCAAGCATTTTCAATATACAAAGAAATTTGCTTTATTTAGCCTCAAATCCAATTTTTTAGGATCCGCTAAAGTCGAGATGAATATGTTAATTTAGTTTTATCATCATAACCACATAAGTGCTTATAAATATCTGCAGGATCCACGTGTAAGCATACATATTCTAGCGTTATCAAAAGCCTTATGAAATTGTCGAGTTCTTAGAATTGGTTATAATTTCCAAAGAACTCTGAATTATTCACAGAAAAAAATACACTAACAATATATTAATATCCAGCATCCTCCACCCTGTGTTTATTATGTTATTAGTAGCAATTTATGCATTTAACATGTGAGACTAATAATTCTATGAAAATGACACCATATATTATTATAGCATTGTAAATGGCAAATGTTGTATTTGATAGCATTTTTCTGAGTGTCAAAATTTTTTTTACATACATTTAAAAATAATTCAGCTTTTTGGATGCATCCATTATTCAAAGTTTATCTTTCACAACTTTTTTCTTTGAAATAATCAATGCCTTAGAAAATTAAAAACTATTTAAAAAATCATACCAGAGGAACTCTTTTGCTTTTAAGCAAACCTTATGAAAACTAAGCTATGAACACAACTCGTGTATTCCACTTATACTTTTAAAGCATTATGACTTTTATTACACATGTTTACACTTTAAAATACCACAGCATATCAATTAGTAAACATGCTTATAAAAATGTCCATTTAAGCCGGGCTCAGTGGCTCAGCCTGTAATCCCACGCCTTTGGGAGGCTGAGGTGAGTGGATTGCCCGAGCCCGCGGGTTCGAGACCCGCCTGGGCAGGCGAGACCTCATCTCTACAGTAAATCAAAAAATTAGCCGGGCATGGTAGTGCTCGCCTGTAATTCTGGCTACTCGGAAAGCTGAGGAGGAAGGATCGCCGGAGCCCAGCAGGTCGAGGCTGCGGTGGCCGGGAGTGGCCACTGCACTCCAGTCTGGGCGACAGGGTGAGACTCCAACTCAAAAAAAAAAAAAGTCCATTTAAAGGAACATTCTTACAATGTACATAAGCTTGTGAGTCCCAAGATGCTGACAACATGATACGTCAGCTGTAGACAGAGAAACTGATGAAAATGCAGTAATTCTGAATTTTATTATAATATAAACCATGTCAGCAACATTTTTGAAGAGCAGCTGCCAAGATTTCAATCCAACTGAATGGATAATGCTATTTTTATATTCTGTTATCTTCTAGCAAATTAAACTTTTCCTCATTTTCCTTAGGATAAGCTTTGCCTTATCAAAACAACAAAACTTCTCATGGAATGTCATGCAATGAATGATCACTCTGTTTAAGATGAAAGACTAATTATAGTGATGAAAAATACATGGACCACAACATCACCAAATACAGATATTGTGACAAAATATTATTTATTATTTGAAATTTGATATATTCCATTGCAAGGATAAGTAACATTAAAAGAAAATCTGTTTTCTGTTCAGATTCAAATGGCAATTCATGGCATGTTGCTTACTAACTCAATTTCTTGTAAACCCAAGTGAAAAATAATTTTGACAGTATATTTTGTGTTGAGTCAGATTTCCCTAGTGTTAAGTCAGTCTTCTGGGAAAGTCTAAAAATGCAAAATAAATGGACTGTGGCACCACAAATATGGCCAACATGATTTGCCACATCTCTTAGGATGTCAGGTCACGCTGTGACTCAGGAACTCCATAAGCTGATCTATACTTAAGACATTCTGCAGTTCCCCTCCCCATTGCCAGCAGAGCTGAAAAGCCCTGATGGATGGTGATATTTATAGTGACTATGTTCATCTCACACCCCTACTTTACCTTCCACACTGCTACTGGTATAATCTTACTGAAGCACAGGCAGGTGCAACACACCTGTTTAAAGCTATTCAGTAACCCTCATAAACTTTGGAATAAAATAGAAATTCCATAGCTCTTCATTGTCTGTCCTCTGCCTACCTTTCACCTAATTTCTTGCTATACTCCCCTGAATTTTCCATAAACCATACTCTTACCATAATTATCACTTTTGAGAAATTCTGAAATTTACTCTTTTCTCCTACATCTGTATATCCTTGCACAGACTCTCCACTAAATAATAGAAACGACAAAGTGTTATTTTATATATATATATATATATTTCTTGACTGCTTGGACATCTTTTCCTAAAGCAAGTCAGCCCTGAATCCTAGGCTGAATCCATTCTGTGTTCCATATAGAATTCCACAGTTTCCTCAAGTCACCTCTGCATTCTGTCATTCCTATTGCTTACTATATGTGAGTTCTATGTTTAAGAATACAGGCTAAGATGTCTCTACCACTTGCCAGCCACATAGCCTTGGACAAATTACTTAAACTCTCTAAGCCATGGTTTCTTGATCAGAAAAAAAATGAAAGAAAAAATGAGGTTAAAACTAACTTTTGGTAGTTATTAAGAGCAAAGATTGAGATAATTTCTGCAAAACTCTATGCTGACTGGCATGGTGAATAATCCATAATTTTGGTTCAGGCTATGACATTTTTCAATAAAATTTGCGTTCTATCAAAGGATGATTTTGCATTTAAGAACAAAAGGTTGTTTCAAAATATTACCTTTCCAGAAATAGGTATCAGTTGAAAATAGAAAGTATCATTATATGTGGTGAGCATACAGACTAAATCACACAGACACTCAAACACACAAACAAAAACACAAAATTATCATGGAGTTCCAGAGATGACTAATAAATAAGCCAAGTGACCTCAAGGAAGGGGCTTTAATTTTCTAATCCGTAAAGTAATGGTCAATTTAATGATAACATAGCTCTGTTTCAACTGTGTCATGAGAAATTCAATATATATTAATATAGACTTTCCAAAACAGATCTGAAATCTTTACATTCCTTTCTATTTAATTTGGGATAATTTGTGATGGGTAATAATCACTGCGGTTTGGTTTTGGCTGTGGGAAAATTTGACTTAACAAAATATAAGGTATTCATTTCATCATAAAGAAGGGAAGAAGGGAGCATTTGAGTAGAGTGGCAAAATCCGTTAAAGATAAATAATGTTGAGAACAACAGCATGTTGAGTCTGGGAGTGAACCGTTTCAAGAATCCACAGAATTGTGTATCTATCTCCACAGCTTTCATACTGGCTGTTTTGTCCTTCAGAGAACTGGTTTTCAGTGTAATTCAAGTCAACTTAGAATAACAGATTGGGTGTTTGAAGGCATTTATTGTGTCTGTAGCACTGAGTGAGAAGGAGACTCTTGGAGAGCCTTGTGTTATGTTCTTGTTCCAAATGTCCTTAAAAAGACCATACCTGCTTTCTGTGTCCCCATCATTAAGTCTAATAAATCTATCATTCATAACAGCATTTTAAAGCACAGTACAAACTTCTTAGATGTTTTTCCTATGGAACACATACTCTAATTTTACTCTCTGATATTCAGTTATACGTTAATCACTTGCAATGAACAACTTCAACAGGGCTGGCTTTGAGTTTCCTTCAATATGTGGTGTTGCCTCTATGCCTATTCCAAGTTTGAATCCAGCCTCTCAATTGGTAAATTAGGTATTGAATAGTTTTGAATTGAGGTATCTGTACTCATTTAAAAAAAATACAGAAATGAACTACTTTTGTATCTTCCTCCCTTCAGAAAATTAAGAAATAATACATATTACATACAAACAAAATAACATACGACTTCAATGTAATTACAAAATAATATCTTAATATAAAGTACACATAAGTAGTCTTACAAGAAAACATAGAAATGATATAGTAATGTGAACTGACAGTTCCATACAGTCAAATGGAGACTTATAGCAAGTAGGGTTGCTTTAGCAAAGATACCATGAACCGAGACATGCCTACCATTTTATTTTCATCCCCTGCCCTGCCTTGTACTCTGTACTATTGTCACAGTAAACTTTTAGAGCTCCCTGAAATTGTTATATTTATAGCACCATGAAGTATTTATACACTTCTACCTCTACTGAAATACACACACTCAGTCATCTATTAGACATTCTCCTTCCTACCAAAGCTCCAAACTAAAGTTTTGTTATCTTCCAAATAGTTATAGAGGTTTGCCTCTCACTAAACTTGAGAGTTATATTTTATTTATTTCTGTGATTTTTCTGCCCAGCTTATTGCCTGAGAAAAGTGTACATGCAACGATCTTTAATGAATTAATACATGAGTGAATAAATAAATGAATGAATGACATTTTTTGAAGGGAAGAAGGCAAGGACATTCAATAGGGGTACGAGAGTGAGAGAAAATGGCTTGTGAGTAGACTGATTTCATACACGGAAAAGTGTGGAGATGTGATTAAAAGAATTAGTGTGCAAGGTGAAATTTGACAAGTTTGCATGAGTCTTGAATGTAATGAAGTTGCATCGAAGAATAAATACTGAGTTCTAGACAGTCAAAGAAGATTCCTGAGCAGATTTTTTAAATGATCAAAAAATTATTTTTGTATAATTTAATTTTCTTCTTTAATAAAGCCCTTGATCCTTCAAAGAAAATCAGACTTGTTTCATACAATCTGAAATGGGACAATAAGAAAATGATAGGGTTGATATCACATGACACTCACCTCAGTCCTATTGCATATAGATGGTGACTCCTGCTTTGAAGTGGTAATTTATAAAATGTTAACCTTGAGACCTGGTCAAGTGAATGTTGTTTGCAGGGCATGGAGGCTGCACTCTGAAACTCTGTCTCATTATGGCAAACAACAGAGCAAAGAAGGAAGCACAGAGACATTGACTACTGGCGGTCAAAGTTCACAAGCAAAGTGCCTCAATGTGTTTGTCACCACACATTTGCATTTTATATATCATTTTATTTTCCACTGTGCTTTAATAATCATCTTAGCTATTTACCTTTACACATGCAAAATTCTCAATTTGCATCTGCAAATATCTACTCCTAGATACATCTGTCTACCTGCAGCATAATTAACTAACTGAAATTCTTTGACATTCTAAGATGTAAACAGTTTCCTAACCCTGATGTTGGTGAGTCTGCAAATATTAAAAGTTGATGTATGATTCTTTTTTTTAAGACAAAGCATTGCCTCTGCACTTCTGTATTCCAGAAAATTTTTTTCTGGTTGTGCAAATCTGAAAATATTTTGGAAGTGCAATGGGTACTCTGATATGTGGCTCAGATCTTCCCCACAACATTGAAGCATACATTCTATCAGCTGGTGACAATTCTGCTGACCAAAGTCTACTCTGAAGATTGTTCCAAGCTGAGGAAATTCAACTCACCCAAATTCATGACATCTTCTCAAAGTTATGCCACCTTTCTGGGTTTATCCTTTACCCGATGACTGATAGATACAGTGAGTGGATCAAGGTCTTCCTCTTTTTTCCCCAATTCAAAATAATTTTACCAGGTCACCCGAGCTCCAGAAATTCCCATAAGATAAATTGAGGTCTTTCTAATTTGGCATCGCTATCCAATCTTCCTCTTCCCAAGCCTGGTAACTTTACTGTCCATGTTTGTGGGGAGAGGAGAAATCACTTCCTAAAATGTCCTGTACACTAATCTCTGTAACCGAGTTTATGTCCAGAGCAACTTGACCTTCTGCAAAAAATAAGTAGGAATATGTTCAGTCAACTTAATAGATTTTGAATTTTGAAAATCTTGATTGTTAACTTAGTAAATTAAAAGACTCACAGAGAGACTATCTATTCCTTCACAGAGATAATGAAAGTTTTATAAGTAGTCATTGCCTTCAACATTTAAAAAAATTCTGAAGCATGCCTGATGACAGTCAGAAAGGTCATATCTTTTGACCCTATAGCAACTTTTAGGCATTTATTTTATAAGACACTGAAGAATGTGACAGATTTTCTCATGCCATGTTCTTAACAGTTTGCAGTGTAATCAAAACTCTTCCTACAGCTCTCTATAAAGAAAGAAATCCAGATAGAAATTTGACAGATTAGACAACTGCATTATATTTTCTCACATCTTTATGACACATTTTATTTTTCAAAATATCCTCCCATATGGGAATTCACTAGAACCACAACTGTGAAATTCATTTATAGATAAGGATATATATTTAACAAAGATAAATTATTTCTTCAGTAACTAATTGGGGATGACTAAATGCTAAATTGTATTGATTCAAATCTTTAATGTTATGAGTTGACATATTGTTTATATGTCAAAATAATAATCAAAAGAAAATAACTAGTCGTGACCAAAGGACTTTTGGTTCCTACTCTGGTGATCATATTTATCTGTCTTCTCATATGCATAACAATTACTTTTATTTTTCAGGTGGTGCTGTGCTTCATGAAAACCTGGACTAAAAAAGAAAATTTGCCACATCCAGCAACTATAGAGTACAGCAGAATCCAGAATTTTCTTTTCTTTTTTTTTTTTATAACTACTGGCAACTTATTTAAATGTTTCAAAGACACCAACAAGCATTAAAATAAATTTTAACAAAAATAATAAACATCAATAAATAAAAATAATTTTAATAAAAAATAAACATCACCTTGTTCTGTAAATATTTTTGCCTCAAAGGTCTCCAAGCCTATTTAATGAACTCTATCAGGAGAATTGTAAATTATTGCTGAATCATATCTCTGGGAGTAAGAATGGCTGGAATTTAATACAGGTAAATGTTCTCTCCTCCCACATAAGCAGGAAGAAATTTGTTCTTTTTCTCCAAATTCAGAAAAATTATGACACATTTTATTTTTCAAAATATCCTCTGGAAGTGACCATCAACATACCTGAAGATATCCAATATTGCTTTTAAAAAGTCAATTTTTAAACAGAGATATTAGTATTTATACATTGTGGGAATAAAAGGGAAAAGGAAAGAGTGTACAAGGAAAGGAGGGAGGGAGAGAGGGAGGGAGGAAGAAAATAAAGGAAGAGAAAAGAGAAAGAGTATAAGAAGCTAGTCAAGAGTGAAATAGAGAAGTTTATCTGTATTATGGTGTTGACTTTTCTAAAGATTAAAAAAAAAAGGTTGCATAATTTTATCCCACATCCTTAAAAATAAATAAATAAATAAAGGCATCCTACATCTTTGAAAACTACTAACCTCCAAAAGAGTACACACAGTCAAAAGGCTTTGCCTTTCTTTCCCCTACTTATTCTGCTTTTCGTAGTTTGGTTGTTAAGCTACCCAAACCCTCTAATTATCAAATTGTTTTTCTATATCATTAGGGCAATACAACCAGTTTGGTCATGGTCAATCAGAAAGAGACACACCACTCTAAGTACTGGATGTAGAGAAATTTAAACCAGAGAAATTATTAGAAAAAACTCCAAATCTATAATAGATCCAAAACTTGCTAGATACTCAGAGTTTTTAGTTTTCTTTCTATAAAATATGTTCCTATGGATATACAAGTAGGAGTTAATAAAACATGTTTTGTTGTGGTTTGGATTTCTTTTTAACTCTAAAGACGTGTTATTTAGAAGTTTTGAATTTATATAACTTCACAATCACAAAATCTCAGTGACATACAAGTTGTTATTTTTGTTTTGTTTTGTTTTGAGTCGGAGTCCCATTCCATCGCCCAGACTAGAGGGTAGTGGCATGTTTCTGGCCACCGCAGCCTCGACCTGCTGGGCTCCGTCGATCCTTTCACCTCAGCCTTCCAAGTTTCCAAGTAGCAGGAACTACAGGCGCACGCTACCATACTCGGCTAATTTTTATTTTTTTAATTGCAGAGATGCGGTCTCGCCAAATTGCCTGGGCGAGTCTTGAACCCACGGACTCACGCAATCCACTCACCTCAGCCACCGAGCCAGGCCAAGTTGTTTTCATTATTATTATTATTATTATTATTATTGTTATTATTATTTTGAGTTGGAGTCTCACTGTCACCCAGACTGGAGTGCCGTGGTCGCTCCCCGGCCACAGCAGCCTCGACCTGCTGGGCTCCGACGATCCTTCCGCCTCAGTCTTCCAAGTAGCCGGAACTACAGGCGCACTACCACCAGCTAATTTTTTGATTTATTGTAGAGATGAGGTCTTGCCAACTTGCCCAGGCGGGTCTCGAACCCTAGGGTTCAGGCAATCCACTCACCTCAGCCTCCCAAAGCGCGGGCTTACAGGCTGAGTCACCGATGTTATTTTTTACTCAGCCTGAGGAATGGCTGGAATTCCAATTCAGATTGTGGGTTGACTTTAGGTTGGCTGCACCTATCTCCTTCTGGGGCCTATATTGGAGTCAGCAGCTACCTGAGAACATTATTCTCCTGACAAAGGTGAGTAACACTCAGTAAGGCAAGCAGAAACACACAATGCTTTCTCATGTCTAGACTTGGAACCAGCACATAAGCAGAAACACACAATGCTTGCTTGTGTCAAGACTTGGAACCAGTGTAGAAGCAGAAACACATGATGCTGCCATGCGTTTAGACTTGGAACCACCACACTGTCACTTTCACTTCTATTCGTTAGTAAGAGCAATTCACCTGACTAATCTCAACATGAGTGGCTTAGACAATTATACTTCTGTCCTGGAGGCGTGGGGAAGGAAGTGGATATTTGCAGTAATGTAGCCTACTGCAAAAGAAACAAACTCAGACATTTCAGAAAGTTTGCAAATAGAGAAAAAAAACAGATATCGATTTACAAAAAAAAATATATTTTAGAGGTCAAAATTTTGTTCAAAATACACTGTGGCTGTAGCTAAAATACTTGTGTGCTACTCAGGAGGTGACACTTGAGCTCTAATCCTGTGCCATCATAATGTGAAAGTTAATTGTTTCTGCTTAAATAGCTCTTGTTGCTATGTACTAATTCATCTTCATTGCCTGGTCCTCCACCTTATCACTCCTGGGCACTCATGGTTCTGTTCACTCACAACTTGAACTACCCCCTTAGTCTTTATCTCATGGCTTTTACTTATTTTTCCTCTCTTTGGGTCATTTTCTTTCTCTTGATTCTACTTCTTTAGTTTCTCTGTATGTTTTATATTCAAACTCATTATAAATGAGAGTCTTATTGGTGTATCACTGTTAGCACTTTTTTTTTTTTTTTTTTTTTTGAGTTGGAGTCTCACTCTGTCACCCAGACTGGAGTGCAGTGGCTGCTTCCAGTCACTGCAGCCTCCACCTGCTGGGCTCCGACGTCCTTCCGCCTCAGCTTTCCAAGTAGCTGGAACTACAGGCACGCGCTACCACGCCCAGCTAATTTTTGATTTATTGTAGAGATGAGGTCTCGCCAAGTTCCCCGGGCAGGTCTTGAACCCGCAGGTTTAGGCAATCCACTCACCTCAGCCTTCCAAAGCGCGGGATTACAGGCTTAGCCACTGAGCCGGTTTGTTAGCACTATTGAGCAAAGCTCAGAGGCTTTAGCCTGCTGTTACATCCTGGGATTGTTTCTGTTCCAATCGGCTGTATCATGGGAACTAGTCACATGATATGGATGAGGTTATAATGCATCAGCAATTGCCATAGGCAACTTATTTTTTGTAGAGGCTTTAGGGATATCAGTTTATTTGAGAAGACAACTGTGAGCTTGGTAAGAAATTCTAAGATTTTTCAGAAAGGAGTGCTTTAACTGATCATTTCTTTGCTTGGTTTTACAGTGGAGACAATCAGAATACTGCTAGAAGGGAGAGAGGGAGGAAGGACATTTTTTTAAATGATGGGACTGAAAATGTTTCCTGCAACTTAGGGAGCTACTTTATTTTTTTATTTTTTTATTTTTTGAGTTGGAGTCTCACTCTGTCGCCCAGAATGGAGTGCAGTGGCCGCTTCCGGCCACTGCAGCCTCGACCTGCTGGGTTCCGGCGATCCTTCCTTTTCAGCCTTCCGAGTAGCCGGAATTACAGGCATGTGCTACCACGCCCGGCTGATTTTTTTATTTATTGTAGAGATGAGGTCTCGCCTGCCCAGGCAGGTATCGAACCCGCGGGCTCAGGTAATCCACTCACCTCAGCCTCCCAAAGGCGCGGGATTACAGGCTGAGCCACCGAGCCCGGCTAGGGAGCTACTTTATTTAATGTTACTTCAATCTTTCGTTCTCTTTTTTTCTCTTGAATACATATATGCATGAAACATTTATTTTTGAGCCCCTCCCATATTTGAGCACGTTCAAGCAAAGGCAAGTTTGAACTTCAAAAGATCCTATGTGTCTAGACAAAATATCATCAATAAACAATCTGGAATTCTCAATTTGGGGCTTTCTCCAAACAATTGCTGTCTTTCTGCTGCCTACTTTTTCTAACAATTTAAAAAAAATTCTTAACTGAGAATACCCTTTTTACTTTTTCAGTAACTATTTGACCTACCAATTCTTTTTTGATTCACATTGGTTTTCCTTTCTCTCTGCATTTTCATAATTCTGTAGCTGCTTTTTCAGGTCTGTTCATCTTCCCCTAAATCAACTGTTAGGCTCCAGATACAACTTTGTGGGACTTGAGGTGAACACCAGAAATAAGAATAAGCAAAAGCAGAGTTATTCCTATTGAACAATAAACAAAATTTTTGTGGGTACTATACATTTTATTTAGATGAAAATTCTATGAGATACATTAATTTGAGGTAAATGACTAGCCAAAAGTGTTAAATTTAAACAAATATTATCTATAAAATTATGCTCCATTAAAATAATGACAATAAGAATTACATATTAACAGTTGTTTTTGTCAGGCACTCTGCTTATACCTTAGGTACATGATAATATTTAATCTTCACAGTTATCCTCTCTTGTGTGAAGGTGACCTCAATCCTCATTTAAGTGATACTGTAACTTAACTTTAAGATAAGTTAAGTAGTCTATCCAGTCTACTATATGGCAGAGTCAAGAACATATGGGTGTTTAGTAATGGCTTGAACTTAGAAGATTCTTGAATAAATAGATGAATGTTTGAGTTTGGATGAAATAAAGGCTTGACTAGGCAAGTACTGATGCATATAATGGAGAAAATGCAGGGGGTCTTGAATGTCATGCTAAAAAGTTTGAATTTGCTATAATTGAAAGAGTTCATGCTTAGAAGGCTTCTGAGCAGTCAAGTGACACTCAATATTTTTAAATGAATAACTAGAGATAATCGTGTTATATGTGCTAAAAAGATATAGACTTGAGGCAGAGAAGTCAGCACAGAGAGTTTTGCTAAAATACATGTGGGTAAGGGATCTGAATTTCAATGGTAACAGTGGGACTAAAAAGAATAGGATTAATGTGAGGAATTGTGCACAACATCATTCATTTCCATAACTGGGAAACTGATTAAACATAACCACTAAGGAAGTGAAGGAGTTAATAGCACTAAAACTCCCTGTAGTGTAAAAGTTTTTTCAAGATTTCCAATAACTTTAGGGCCATAATTTTAAATATTAATTGTATTTGTGATATTGTAAGGCATTTGCTTATCTGGCAAGAAAATATCCAAATGCCTGTAAACTCTCGATTTGTCCAGAGTCAACTTTTTTTTTAATATATTATCTTTTGAAAAAAGTATTCATAATTATAGTGCTACATAAGCATTATTTATTTTCATCACTCTATACCACAACCTAGTGAATTTCCTGACAGGCTTTATTCAACAAATAATTCTTAAATGAATGAGAGAATCTCATCAGCTATACAAAATAACTCCTTGTGGTAGGTAGAAACTTGAGTTTCCCTTTATAGGTAAGGAAATAGCTTGACCAATTTGCTTCCATGTACCCATCTAGCATGTGACCTACTGAGACTTGAAACCAGGTAGTTTTCTCTGAGTTAAAGGTTCATTTAAGTAGACCATGATGTTTAATTTAACATAAAGGATACTCTAATCAACACACAAATAAACTATATTATAAAATCCAGTCAGGTAAAGTAGGGGAAAGAGAAAATCAATACTCTAGTGGCTCACAATTTTATTCGTCTCAGGTAGTTGTAAACTGTGCTACTTCACGTCATGCTATTTTGTCAGAATGAGAACAGTGGGAGACATGCCCCCCTCAGCTATGACATACCATGGCAGATGTTCACCTGAGTGCTCTCTAGGTGAGAACCTTAACCACCCGCAGCCTGAGTAAGAGGCAAAGCCCCCAGCTGAGAATTGCAACTGCTTCTCTAGTCAGAGGGAAATATTGCCTACATATAAACCAGATGCAGAAAAACAAAACAGAAGCCAGTATCAGATCGGTAACTGCCCAAATTAAATAATCTTTTTTGGAGTTCTTATAATTTATTAGTGTGCCTGTAATTCACAGCCTGTACTCAGATATTATGTTTTTAACTGATGTGCAGTTTGAAATTGATATTCCACCAAAAAATGAAAGAAAAAAATCTGTTTCTAGAACCATAAAGTAGAAGCAAGGCCTATACATCTGGATTTAGAGATGATTATTTCTGACATCAACAACGCTGTTGTTTGATCATATCTCAATATTTCTGAGCAACTGCATCCATGTCTGTAAATTGAGGAGCAAAACAAGATTATTTCTATTCATTTCATTTCTAAGATATTCAGATTCTGACCCATATATTAAATAATTATTTCTGCATTTTAGCAAGGGCTTGACACTGCATACAAGAAAAGTAAGGCTGGACATGGACACTGTTAATTTCGTTTGTGGAATTGAAATATATTGAATGAACATTATAATAAGGTTAACTAGGGGTTAAAGAAGTGTCACTTTATAAATATCCCATTTTCTCACTTGTATCTACCTGGTGGACACACACACACACACACACACACACACACACACACACACACACACACACTCTGCATGGCTAGATAGAGTTTAGAAGAGAAAAAAAGAGCAACAATACTAGAAAGTCATTAAAATGTCTCCTCATACTATGGTGTAAACAACCAAGTATTTATTGCACAACCTGGAGGAATACTAACAGCATCAAGACACAGTAACCACCCTCGGGTTTCTTCCAAACCAGAAAGATATAAAAAGATGTGAGCAATGCTGACAGAAAAGATAAGGCATGCAGATTTAGAAATCATGTACATTCTAGAATCAATTTCATTATAATACCAGAATAAAGGAGTTCCATTGCCTTGCCAATTATAATTGTCCTTTTGTAGCACTCAATAGATTTTAATTTACTTGCAAATTAGTCAACTTGGTCATATTAGCCAGAAGAAAGAATAGAGAAGATCAGAGAATTTTAGTTAAATTTGCAGCTTGTAATGAACTGAGCCAAATTTTAGACCCTGTGCCTGTGCTTGTTAACTATTAGACACACTCACAGACCTTGCTGTTTCAAGAAATGGCATATTTCACAGAGCATATCTGTTACTACTACTTTAAAATTTGTACCAAAACATTTAAACATGAAAATGTGTCATTGCAGCAATCTCCAAATACAATACTAGCACTACCTGGCCTGTTACTTTAGAAAATGCTCTGCAATCAAGGCAATTAAGAAGATAGCCTAACCCGCATGACCAGCCACCCTAGAGTGCTTCTCCTAAGGAGCTTATAATAAAATCAGAATCACTTAACTAAACTCCAACATGCTTGGACATTTTAAATAGAGAAAAGTAATTAGGCCAAGCTTTCTAACAGACTGTTAGATAAAAGATTTGAAAGTGTAGACCTTTTATATTGTCTGTAGTGTGTATCAATTTTTTTCTAACTTACCGATTGGTGAATTGTAAAGAAAAATTAAAAAATTTTAATGAACTCAACAAACACTGGACTTCTATAATGTTGCTTACTTGGGATATATCAGTTAGTATTAAGCGGGGACACTTTCTGAAACATAATCTTTTGAATATTTATGAGTTTTGCACAAGTGGATATAAAAGCTTTGTTAGAAACAATATGCCTTGAAAATTTGTCTAATTGTGATTTTAATAAACCAAAAAGAGCTTGGGCAATTCATTTAGGTATAATGGTAAGTTGGCTCTAAGAAAATCAAATCAGAGTCTGGAATACTTTATCCAAGGTCACCTGGTTCTGAGTATTATATAATGAATCACACAGCCTTAGAGAAAGATGTGATTTTCAGATTGAAACTAAGGCTTTGTCTTTTTTAGTCTGAACTGTAATAAAGAGAATTAAAAAAAAATACATGGAAGATTCAGGGATAGAAGTAGAGTCATACAGAACATTATAGGGCAAACATATATTCAGATTGATAAATGTATTTCTCCAAGTTTTTCACTGATTATGGTCATCATAGCTTTCTTCTCCAGTTTCAATCGACTCTTCTTAAAAAGTACTGTGAAGCAATAATATTCTTACCAGAAATAATAGACCCTGCATTTATTGACCATTTACTATGTGCCAGGCAATGTGCTCAAAATCATGATCACGTTAAATTTTATCTGTGATAATATTGAGTAGATATCCACATTTCATTGGCTTTATAGTTTTGAGAGATTACATTTCCCAATTGAAATTAGTTTGCGTATACAGTCTTATGATTAAATTATGTTTTGGGTTTCCTTGCTGGAAGGAATTGATTTGGTGTTTATCTCTACTGTCAGAGAAAGCTCAGCTTGTTTTTCTGACCTAAGAAATCACCTTATCCAAGGGGGAATGCATGAGATAAAAAGCCAGCACAATTCTCCAACATGTCTTCAGGCACTGCAAAGACCTTAGGGCTCTAAGATAACTACCTCCCCCTTCACTCTGCCGTTGCACCTACCTTGTCAACACCTATTTTTTTTTTTTTTAATAGAACAATGTGAAGGATAAGACTGAACATGCAAATCCTTCTGTGTGAGATGGGCTTTAGTTAAGAATTCAGATCATCTTGGTTGTAATTTTAAATTAAAAACTTTATAATCTTGCATATGTCCATTTTTTTCCTTGAGCTTTCAGTAGTGTTCTGGAAAAGTTTCTTAAGATTCTTTAATACTAATTATGTTGCATTTCTTCTCAATTCTGCATTCAGTGATGCCATGGTACTAGCTCAGGACTTACCACAATGGAGGTATTTACACAACAGAAATTGCCAAATGATACAAATTAGAGCCCACTCTTCCCCCACCAACCAGTTAGGATATATTTACCGGACATTTCTTATCAATTTTCTTTAATAGTAAAGGGATATGCACTAAATTAACAATGTTAATTAATTTTCAACTCAAAGGTAACTCAGTTTGACTGATTGTGGTCTACAGACAGGTTCAACAAGCAAGAAATAACAGCAATTAGTTTATATAATCTTCCAAGAGAGGAGATCTTTCATTTCTAGCACTGAGCTTTGATTTAGAGACCTTCATTGTCCTTATTCCCATAAAGCACTTATCATAAAGCTACGGATAGAGCCGTTCTATCAAAAATCAAAACAAAACAAAACACTTTCTGCATATGGTGGTGCTGCTGCTAAAATAATTAACATCATTTCCTTCTGATGCCTGTCAAAACTAAGCTTCCTGGCTGGGCATGGTGGTTTATACCTGTTATCCCAGCACTTTGGGAAGCTGAGGTGAGAGGATTGCTTGAGCCCACGAGTTCAAAACCAGCTTAGGCAGCATAACAAGACCTCATCTCTAAAAAAATTATATATTAAAAAAAACACAAGATTCCTGTCCTGCTTCTTCACCAGCTGATGTGAACTACTGTTCAAACATCTATATTTTTTCTGTACTCCAACAAATCTGACAAATGATAAAGGCATCTATTATACATCCACTTAAGGCAGTAGAGTGCCACCCAAACTACAATTCCCAATTTTTTTAAAGGAGCTTCAAGATCAGATGGTTCAGATTCCAATTCTATCACTTACTACTAGTTTGAACTGGACAAGTTAACGTCTATAAATCTCAGCTTATATACGTACTATTCTATTCATCATATAGGTTGTTATCTGGTTCCTTCATTTATTTATATTCTCTGTTGTGTTGATGTTCCATAAAGCCTGTGAGCTTCATGATTTCCAGTGTTTTTCTACTGGAGTATTACTCATCTAATCCATGAAAATAATATTGACTCCCTGTGCATTTGGTGAATATTAAATAAAGTAATTTCTCAAAATATGCAGCAATGTCTACTATAATAAAGTATTTTTTGAAGTTATTATTATTGTTAATTTTTTATTAGGACATTTCCCCCATACTTCTTAAAATGTATTCAGAGTAAAAAGGAAACTATGAAAGTAATAATGACTAAGTTTACAACATACATGTCTAATATTCAACATAAGGCTTTGCATGGTTTTATTTTCTCCTGTAATCTCCACTGTTACACCAAACCATTAGCAAAGCTCTGCTACCTAAAACAATGTATGTTAATGTCATTATAAAAATTAAGGGAAACAGTTTTTTGGAGTATTTTGGGGGGAAGAGGCAGGCAGAGAGCAGACAGCAGCCACTAGAGGTAAGCCATGAGTGTGATAATATGAGAAGAAACTGAAAATGCACTCAACACTTAAAAGTCGTTAGAAATCTTGATTAATACATAAACTTCCTACAGTAAATGGCATGGAGTTACAAGCCATTTTATCTGACTCTTAAAGCAAATGTTGATTCCCCAAGCAGAAGTACTTGGGGTTATCCATGCAACAATCACCTTGGTTAAAAAGCTTTCCAAACATATTAGAAGTCTACAGTCAATGCAGCTGACTGTATCTCACAACAAGAACAGAGTATCATTCTTTCCAGATCACAGACTTCAGCAGTGGAAACGAAAAAAGGAAGTTGGAGCAATCAAGTTGGACTTCATATTTTTGCACAGAGTTCACCTTGTTTGCTTTCTTAATAACGTTTGACTATTTGCTTTTTTGTTTTTTCTTTCCTGTCCCCAAATGATACTAGAGTTCTTGATGATTAATTTTTCTAATAAATGGCAAAAGGATAAAATGACCTAGATGACCAGAGTGGGGCTGGACTAGGGGTTGGTGGCTCTTGATAAGACAAAGATAATTATAGAAACTTAATAAGTTGTTCAGGTTGTAAATCTGGGGGATGAACTTTTTTGACCTTGTTATTTTATTTTGGATTTGTGAATAATGAATAATTTGTTTTAGGGCATTCAACGGGTTTAAATGTCACATCCAAGGTTCTGACCTTGTCATTTTTAAGTGCTTGGTTAGATAAAATAATCATTGGCAAGACCAATGGGTGCTTTCCTTAAATTAAAGGTTTTTAGAATATGATTGAACTTGATAATATTTCCATAATTGTTTTGTGAAAAATATTTTAAAGAATTATTACTTTAATAAATGTTAAAGATGAAATTAAAATGTGTCTTATTATGCAAAATGAGTACTGTAGTAAACTCTCTTAGGAATGTCGCTTTTAATGGAGACTTCTGTTGAAAAAAATGTAGTTTTATGATTACATCAGTACCCTAGTTGAAAGGCACTGCATTTATCCATATTTGTCTTATGCCAGGACTAATATATTTCCTTATTTTTAACTTTAGTATTCATCCAGTCTAGTTATATAAAGTATCTAAAATAACTCACAACAAAACAAGCAACATGTAGAATCAGGTCTTTAAAATAATTATAAAAGAATGAAAAATATATATATAGTTGAAGATTTGCAAAACTGAAGGGAATAATTGTGCCAGAAACCTTTTCTAAAGATGGCTGTGGTTAAGAAATTACCACAGAATTCATGGCAGCCTTGGCAAAAAGAGTGATGTGATAGGTGTCATATTTTGTTCTTATATTCTAGTCATAAAAAGACATACTTACCAAACAATGTTTTTCTATGTTCTGAGCTCTAAAAAGTTTTATCACACAGATTCTTATTTAAGATGTGTATCAGTTAATGTTGACATCCCACCTAGATCTCATTTACTAGGTAGGGGCAATGATCATACTAGAGCTGCCTCTACTTTTCTTTTCCTAGGGAGGATTTCCTTTCACTGATGGAAACCACCTAGCTGAGAGAGAGATACATTGGCATCTATGCTAACTTCTTCCTGAGATGGCTCATGGTAGACTAAAATTATCGACTACTATGATACAAAACAGCCCATTCCCTTGCCTCTTAGTGGACAATCTTGCACAACAAATCCCTCGTGAGACCAAGAGGAAGCTAATCTTCTGCTTAAACTATAATTTTTACCTACCTTTTTCCCCTGCCCAATTCTATTTTGCATCTTCTCCATAGATTTCTCTTGAAAATACATCATAGATTTCTCTTGAGAATAAATCATTTGCACAAGAATCCTCCTAAGACAAGGCAAAATAAATTTTAAAAAGAAAAGTAAATCTTTTTTAATAAAGTGTTGTTTACAAAATTTAGAGAGGCATTTTCTTCAGACAGCTATTTCTCAACTCTTCCTGAATAAAACCTGAGGAAATATAATGATTTCATGATTTTTAAAAGGCATGTTGCCAAGTAACTTTTGTCTTGTTTTTAATTCTTTCTTGGAATTGCTCTACTTGTTCTTGTTTTTGTATTTCATTGTGTGGGCCCCAGATAATATTTTCTGGTTCTAAATGATGGGAAGATTGTTTTGTATTTGCCCATGAAGATGAAATGGGCTGAATATAGAAATCTAATCAAAGTGAGAAAGAACTAAGGTAAAACAGTTTGATAGATAACTTGAGGCAGGAAGGGGATTTTAATCAGAATACGTATGAAAGGAAACCTTTAGACTTGTTTTTCATCTTTGGAATCATGTCCACGTGACTCATGATTTTCAGCAAGTAATATAATCTCCATGTATCTTATTTTCTTCATTATACAATGAGGTGATAATATTATAATACCTTCCTGCTTGGATTGTAGTAAAGATTAAAATATAACATATTTGGAATGTCTCATAATGTAAGCACTAAAATGACTGATTAATAAATATTAGCTTAATCTTTCCTCAAGCACCTCCTCTTCAGATAAACACTTGTAATACTAAAGTATAGGAACCATTGCAAAAAATGTTTTGGAAACGAAAACCTAAACACGGAACATGCGCCTTCAGAAAACAGAGAAACGTGTGTGTAAGTGCACACATGTGATATTGTGAAATATATATTTGGACTTTATTCCCGTTTGCTGTCATGTGGCTCTTAAAACTCTTAGAATCTCCAGAATGATAAGAATAACCCTTGTATGTAAGCAAGATGGCTGGTGGTTTGGGTTTCCAGTATAGTTTCAGGATGGGGACTTTTCACCACAAAGACCAAGGCACTATTAAATGGTTGAAACTTGCAGTAACTGCCCCAGCTCCCAACCTCCAAGGAGGGGAGTGGGGCTGAAGGTTAAGCTGATCACCAAGGGCTAATGACTTAATCATTCATTCCTGTGTAATGAAGCTTGATAAAAAAAAAAACTCAAAAGGACTGAATCTAGGGGGCTTTCAGATTGGTAAACAAGAGCATCAAGGTTTTGAGAGGTTGGTGCACCCCAACTCCATGAAGAAGGAAGTTCCTGTGCTTGGGACCCATCTAGACCCCACATTGTATATCTGGATTTTTT
>NW_007246456.1:331397-340443 GCF_000164805.1 Carlito syrichta
CGGCGATACTTCCACCTCAGTCTTCCGAGTAGCCGGAATTACAGGCATGCGCTACCACGCCCGGCTGATTGGTTTTTTTTTTTTCATTTATTGTAGAGATGAGGTCTCGCTGCCCAGGTGGGTCTCGAACCTGCGGGCTCAGGCAATCCACTCACCTCAGCCTCTCAAAGGCACGAGACTACAGGCTGAGCCACCGAGCCCAGCATCTGTATGTTTATTTGCATCCTTTAAAGTGTGCTTTATAATAAGAAAGTAAACATAAGTCAAGAGTTTCCAAGAGTTCTGTGAGCCACTTTAGCAAATTAATTGAACCGGAAAAGAGTAATTGGAACCCCAATTTATAGCCAGTCAATCAGAAGGTCTGGAAGCTTGGACTCACAACTGGTGTCTGAAGTCGGGGGCATCATTGTGAAACTGAACTCTCAATCTGTGGGACCTGATGCTATCTCCAGATAGATAGGTCAGAATGTAATTGATTTGGGTTACACACAGCTGGTACTTGCATCAGAATTCAGCTTGCTTGGTGAGAAAAAATTCCCACCTATTTGGCCACAGAAACTTTCTGCATTATGAAAATACAATAGGAAAAAGTTGTGTTATTTCCCTACTCATTTTGTCTGTGAGTGTGTATGTATGAGAGGGAGAGGAGAGAGAGAGAGAGAGAGAGAGAGAGAGAGAAAGTATGAAGAAGAGTCTAGAATGACTTCATAATAACCCATAATTACATTTGCTTAAGAATTCAGAAACAACAGCAGCAACTAACCCAAGAATGTAAGTATTAACTTAGTGAAAATATTTCACACAGAAGGTAATACTACTAGAGGAAGGGGGAAAGGGTAATGTTTCCTCCCTATAAAACACAGCACAAGGGTCACTGAAGTTTTACTTATAATGGTTTCTAAAAAGCATATGTGTGGTTTCTTCTAAGTTAACAAACTTTTTTTAAATGAGATAGTTGGTAAACTGTTTAGCAAATGAAACTACTTCTATCTATTTCTGAGTAGAAAGGTTACAGAGAAAGAAGTCTGAGTAATTTGATACCAATGGGAAAGTCAGGGAAAGAATGGATTTGGGTTTAAACCACAGCAGTAGCCCAGATAAGTGGTATGGTTAAAAAGTACTTCATTGACTCACTGATGGCTCATGGAGAATTCTGAGAGAATTAGGAATCCAACACAGGCCAAAATACGTCTCATGCAATGTTCTTTTTTTTTTTTTTTAAGAGAACTCCATGATAAAATACTTGGATTTAGAGCACACTTTGTATTTGATATCTGCAATGTATGTTAGCACATTCAGAGATCTGGGGGGAAAAAAAAGCCTATATTAAAGATAAATTGTAGCTGGAGGTTGACCTGTTTGTTTGGTTTATAGTTTGGGGTGAAAATAATATATTACCATCAGCCTTTGAATGATAGAAGCAGATTACCTTCTTCTTCATTATGACCAGCTTATTTCAGTCTTACAATGGAAAATAGGAACATAGATGCTGAAGGGAGCCTTCTTGGAAAGTAGAAATTGAAGGAAAGGAAATCTCTGGTTTCCACAGCAACCATGGCATTTGTTAGAAACAGGCAGCCTACTCATAAAGCCTGGGAGTTTCCTCCACTGAGGTTTAAAAATATGTCAAATACTGTAGGGGCCAATATGAAAACTTCCTCCTCACTCTCTGAAGGTTTCCTGAAAAATCAGCTCACAAAAGGCAGATTAATAGAAGAAAAATTATACAAATGTATTACTACTATGCTCAAGGGGAGAATCACAGAGTGGCTGTCTAGTATCCCAGTGGGGTTCAGATGCTTGTATACCCTTAGGTAGGAAAAGATGAGGAATTGTGGAAAATTTTAAGAGGATAATGAATTATTTTTAGGAGAATTCCATGGGCTTGAATAACATACAATGGTCTAGGGCAATGTCTGTTGGACCTGCAGCGTGGACAGTGATTTGTAACAAAAGTTTGTCCAGAGTTGTTGACTTCAGTCTTGCTTCCTACAATATGAGTTCAGTTAATGAAAATTCAGAGAAAGGACCGGAGGAAATTTTGTTTTTTTTGTCAGGTCTGGACTTTAGGCAGATAAGAAACCACAGAGAACAACTCCATCTTGGTCTTTGGTAGACACAGAGGATTGAGAAACAGGAGATGGGGAGAAGGTCATAGAGAACTTGTGGCTTCTTCTTCAGTTCAGCATGTCAAAGCACCATATTTTGGGGTATCCATTTCTGGGCCCCAGAACTACTTAAGTTCTTTCACTTCCCTCCCTATTTTCTAAAGGTCTATTTGCTGACCTAGCATTATGAACCAATATTGGATTTTATGTATTTAAAATTATATTATGGGTATGTTTGTTGCATTGAGCCAGGAAATCCTCACTGTGAGACTAGGGGTTCAGAAAGCCAGTGGCAGTTGAATGTCACTGTGGGACCAGATAGAGCTGCTTAGTCAAGTGACAAGTGTCAGCTTCTCCAGTAGAATTTATGGTTTACCAAGGACTGAAGATCTCAGCATAACATGAAATTACTTCTATGAGGGTGGGGGCAGAAGTTGAGTGCTTCCTTAGGTACCATAGTGAAGCCATTTCAGTGGTAATTGAAGGATAATGTCAACATCATTCAAAAGGGCTCCATGCATAAAGAACTGAACTCTAAAGGATATAGTTTTTTGTACTCAGCACTTTGAGTTCATATGCCAAGCTACTACCTGAGCGCCAGCTAGCCCTGATACCATCACCCTCCATCTTCAGACTCGGGTATCTACAGATCCAAAACGCCCCTCCCCACCATCATACACACACATTTTTTGCTCCCTGATAACCTAGTTCTGCAAGGGTAGAATTATCCTTTAATTTTTTTGTTAACCAACTAAAAAAAAAGTGTTGCCACATTAATCTTAGGTAACCGAAGTCAACTAAACTTATGCTTTAATATTTAAGAAAAGTCATTCAACTTTCTGTTTGCCAAAGCAGAAAAACAGGAAGTCTATTTCAAGGTTATTTTCTGTCTTTGTCCATCTGTGAAATCTTGCCAACTCCTCTAGCTAAAAAAGATAAAAAGCAATTCAATCTATCATATCTTTTCTAGGACCCCCCACATTAGAGTTTAATTATATTTAAACTAGAGTTTTCCAAACTTATTTGGACCTTTTAATATCACCTCAAACTGGGGATCTGCAGAGCGTAATCTTTTAAGTGCTTGACTGCAAGGTGCATTATTTGGTATTTGCATCTTATAAAACTATGTAAAGTAGAAAAATGAAAGCAGATAACTAAACTTTCCCATGCCTCATTTCCTCCACCTCTTAAATTGAATTAATAGAATCTGTCATAGTTCTTTCTGTCTGTGACCTTGGGGAGTTTTAACTAGAAATGACCTGTAAAAAGGTTTTTGTATTTTGTATACTCAGTTACTGTTTCAAACAGGCAAGTTAAGCTAAAGAAAAGAACAAGTGTACTGCCTTTGTAAGCTTCCTTTAATCCTTAACAGATCCTGAATAATTGTACAGAAAGCTTTCTGTCAGCGTGATTTTGTCAAGGAAAGTGAGGCAGAGGCCATTTGCCTGCTCAACTCAAACTCACAGTCATTGAAAAACAAATTAATATAGAAAATTGAATTATTTCCTAAGAGTAGTAGGGAATTCCAAGTGTCAGTGTGACTTGAAGTATGTGGGGTTTTTTTGCTTGTTTGTTTGTTTTGCGTTGGAGTCTCACTCCGTAGCCCAGACTGGAGTGCAGTGGCCGCTCCCATCCACCTCAGCCTCGACGGGCTGGGGCTTCGATCCTTCCGCCTCAGCCTTCCAAGTAGCTGGAATTACAGGCGCACGCTACCATGCCCGGATAATTTTTTGATTTATTGTAGAGATGAGGGCTCACCACGTTGCCCAGGCGGGTCTCAAACCCGCGAGCTCAGGCAGTCCACTCACCTCAGCCTCCCAAGGCACGGGATTACAGGCTGAGCCACCGAGCCCGGCTTGAAGTATGTTCAAAAGTGAAAACAAAAACAAATTTATCAAATCAATCTTTAAAAACTATTGTTGCTTACCTAGTTATACTCCTCTTCAAGTAGCAGAATTATGACCACAAAAATATCTTTATCCAGATAACTGTTTATAACAATAAATAGTGAACCTAAATCTTAAAGTTTTTCATCGAAGTCTTATATTCAACATGCCCCAAAGTATTGTTCTTGCACCAAATTTCTAATATTATGACTGGAAGTATGTATTTTCCTTTTGATGGAATGAGTAATTTTCTTATATGTTGGAGCTAGAAGATCACAAAGATGGAAATAATAGACACTGGGGGCACCAATAAAGAGGGAGGGGAAAAAAGGATTAGGGTTCAGAAACTAATAATGAAGCACAACTTTCACTAACTGGGGAATGGACCACCTGAGACCCAATCCCCATTACTATACAATATGTCCATGTAAGGAATATGCATGTGTACCCTTGAATCTAAAATAATAATAATTATTATTATATTATTACATAATAATCATAATTTTTTTTTCCCTTCAGAATTTAGCCTGGGTACTGAGACACATCCTTGAGTAATTAAATTTCCTGACAATAAAGGCAATTGGCCATTTTTGTTACCCAAGTAGGTGCTTGATTGCATGGACCTCTGTACATATTTTGTTAACACTTGCAATATTTCCCTTTACCTTATTTTTCAACAAATGGACTTTGAATTGTGTAGTTGTCTCTTGCAAGGAATAAGATGCAAAGGATTTTAAAGAAATATTTGCTTAATCTGAAGTTTTATCCAGTTACTTTTTTAGAGGAGATAAAGAAAAACAAATTGAGGAGATAAGTGAACTTTGAAGAGGAAGGCATCACTACTTCGGATAAATTGCCTCCCTTAAAGATCTATCATTGTTTAGTTTAGATTATGGAAGACTCCAACACTGAGGACCTAGTCTATTCATTCAGTTCATATCTAAAGCCAAGATTGACTAAAAGCTAGGTCTTTTGTGCCAAACAGCCATATTGTGAATGCAAAGGAAAAGATCTTAAAGGAAATTTAAAGTGCCATTCCAGTGAACACACAGATTATAAGAAAGTAAAACAAACTTTTTGCTAATATGGATAAAGTTTGAGTTATCTAGATAAAAGATCAAACCAGTCACATTAACTTAAGCCAAAACCTAATTCAGAACAAGGCCCTAATGTTTTCAAATTGATGAAAACTGATACAGGTAAGAAAGCTGCAGAAGAGAAGTCTGAAACTAGCAAAGGTTAACTGATGAGGTTGAAGAAAATAAGTCCTCTCCATAGCATAGAAGTACAAAATGAAGCAGCAAGTGCTGATACAGAAACTGCAGGAAGTTATCCAGAAGGTCTAGCTAAGATCATTGACAAAGTAGCTACACTAAACATCAGATTTTTCATTGGAAATTAAATAGTCTTCCACTGGAAGAAGATTTCATTTAGGACTTCCATAGCTAGAGAGAAGAAGTCAATGACTGGTTTCAAAGCTTCAAACAACAGGCTGCGCCTGTAGTTCCAGCTACTTGGAAGGCTGAGCGGAAGGATCGCTGGAGCCCAGCAGGTCGAGGCTGCGATGGCTGGGAGCGTGCCACTGCACTCCAGTCTGGGCAACAGAGTGAGACTTCAACTCAAAAAAAAAGAACAGGCTGACTCTCTTATTAGGGGTCATTGCAGCTTTACTCCGCTGGTTAAGCACACTGTAGAGACTCACTGCTCAGAAAAAAATAGTTATTTCAAAATATTATTGCTCATTGACAGTGCACCTAGTCATCTAAGAGCTCTGAGAAGGTGTACAAGAAGATTAATGTTGTTTCATGCCTGCTAACACAATATCCATTGAGGCCTATGGATCAAGAAGT
Organism: Carlito syrichta; assembly: GCF_000164805.1. Lineage (NCBI taxonomy): Eukaryota > Metazoa > Chordata > Mammalia > Primates > Tarsiidae > Carlito > Carlito syrichta. Next base: position 337,242 of record NW_007246456.1, read on the forward strand.
AGTAACAAATTTCAAGTCTTGTTACTTAAGAAATATATTTCATAAGGCTATAGCTGCCATAGAGAGTGATTCCTCTATGGATCTGGGCAAAGTACACTGAAAACTTTCTGAAAGGTATTCACTATCATAGATACCATTAAGAACATTAGTGATTCATGGGAGGAAGTCAAAATATCAATGTTAACAGTGTTTGGAAGAAGTTAATGCTAACCTCATGGATGTCTTTGAGGAGTTTAAGAATTCAGTCAAGGAAGTAACTGCAAATGTGTAGGAATAGCAAGAGAACTAAAATTAGAAATGGAACTTGAAGATGTGACTTAATTGCTGCAATTTTATGATAAAACTTGACTAGATGAAGAGTTGCTTCTTATGGATGAGCAAAGAAAGTGGTTTCTTGAAATTGAATCTACACCTGGTAAAGATGTGAACATTGTTGAAATGACAGCAAAGTATTTTAATATTGCATAAACTTAATTGATAAAGTAGTGGCAGAGTTTGAGAGAACTGATTACAATTTTTAAAGAAGTCCTATTGCAGTAAAATGTTATCAAACAACATAACACACTACAGATAAAACTTTTGTGAAATGAGGAATCAATCAATGTGGCAAACTTGATCACTGTTTAAAGAAATTGATATAGCCATGTCAACCGTTAGCAACCTCTATCCTGATTAGTCAACATCAAGGCAAGAATTTCCACCAGAAAAAGATTATGACTCGCTGAAGTCTCAGATCATCGTTATTCTTTTTTAGCAATGAAGTATTTTTAAATTAAAGTATATACATTATTTTTTAGATATAATGCTACTACACACTTGGCAGACTACAATATGAAATTATGAAATAAACATAATTTTTATATGTAATGTGAAACAAAAAAAAAAACAAAAAACAGATGTGTGACTAGCTTTATTGCAATTTTTTTTTTTTTTTTTGAGTTGAAGTCTCACTCCGTCGCCCAGACTGGAGTGCAGTGGTACGTTCCTGGCCACCGCAGCCTCGACCCTCTAGGCTCAGGCGATCATTCTGCCTCCGCCTTCCTAGTAGCCAGAATTACACGTGCGCGCTACCACGCCCAGCTGATTTTTGATTTATTGTAGAGATGAGGTCTTGCCAAGTTGCCCAGGCAGGTCTTGAACCCACGGGCTCAGGCAATCCACTCACCTCAGTCTCCCAAAGGTACGGGATTACAGGCTGAGCCACCGAGCCCGGCTATGTTTGTATTTTTTGTAGATGAGATCTAGTTATGTTGCCCAGGTTGGTCTCAAACTTCTGGGCTCAAGCCATCCTCCCGCCTTGGACTCCCAAAGTGCTGGGATTACAGGTTTACAGGTATGAGCCACTGCACCAGGCCAGTTTGTGCATTTCCAAGGTGAGCCTGGCACTAGAGTTCCATCAGGGGTCCTGATTTCTGCCCCTTCTCCACCCAGCTGTGGCCGCAAGCACAGCACCCCACCCCTTCTGAGCCAGCGTCCTCTGAGATGGGGGCACGAATAGCACCGACTCAGCGTGGTAGTGAGGGCCAGATGCCGTCAGAGGTGCCAGTGCCCAGACTCCTGAACATGCGCTGACAGCACAGCCTTTCATTCACTTACCAGACACTGAGGACCTAGTAGGTGCCAGTGGGGAGGTGGTGACCTGGGGCCCGTGGGAGACCGGTGGTCCTAAACTGACCAGAAACGAGAGAGAGGAACTGATGCAAAAGGATGAGGATGTTTTTATTCAAGTCTTGTTACAAAGAGAGCCAGAGTGTCTGTGGCAGCAGGATTAGAAAGGAGACCCCGCCCGGCCTCTGCATGAGTGGGCAGCCCTGTCACAGGTCAGTCAGCCCAGGGCACAGAGCCATGGCTCTGGGCAAGAGGCAGTGGGCAGAGATCTGCACGGGAGCTGGGCCTAAAGATGGGCCATGGGCTCGGCTGACACTGTCCCCTGGGACCCCCCCATGTTAAACAGTGTGTTCAGGGCAGGTCCCCCCATGTCTGGCCTCCTCCTGACACATTATCAAGTTCTTAGCAGGGCGCTCCTGTCCTGAACGCTTCCTTCCACCTGCCAGCCAGGAAGGCAGTGAGCAGAGATGATTGGCTGTCCTGAAAGTGGCCAGGGAGATGGCCCTTACCCAGCCCTCCTGGGTGGGCCGACCGGGGTGGATGAGGTTCCCAAGGAGGCCAGAGGCTCCAGAGTCCTAAAGCCCCAAGTGGGGACCGAGGCTGAACTGAGTGAGCTGTGGCTCGTCCAGAGGGGAGCCCTGGGTTTCATTCCCGAGAAACTGGGGCCCAGGAAGGGCAGCCCGGGAGGCTCAGGCATGCTCCGTGGGGCCAGGGCCACCAGCGTGGGAGTGGGCAGGGGCCACTGCCTGCAGGGGGCCAGCGCTGGGCTCCGGGGATGCCAGCAGAGGGGCCGAGAGGCCGTCAGCGGAGTCTGTGTCGAGGTCCAGCCTCCAGTAAGCTTCGCACAGAGGCAGGTCATTAGCTTCGCAAAGGCTTGAGCTTTTCCACCACCAGAAACCCCAGGGAGAGACAGGAGCAGGCAGAGAGGAAAGCCGGGAGGGGGAGCAAGACAGAGCAGAGTTAAGGAAACAGACCACACCAGACCTGCTTTGCCCTTCTTTCTCTGTGCGGCCCCTCCATCCAGCAGGCCTGGCCAGGGAGGGGGCCGTGGGGTCATGCTCGCATGCTGAAAGGAGGAAGCCACCCTGGCCCAGCCGGCAACAGGCCTGGGGACCTCGGCAGGCCCTTCCTGCCCTGCTTCCCCGGAGGACCTGTTCCCACCTGCTGTGCCTCCTGCCTGCCCCATCCTCTTCCTCCTGCAGGCTAGCAGCCTGGCTGCTCTCCCTGTTCCCCCGCCGTGGGAACCAGCCTCCAGGGCTATCTAGTCTCCCCTCAGTCACTACACTTTGGCCCTGTCTTATTTCTGGGGTCTGGTCCTGCCTGAGACTTGGCCTGACTGGGGTGACGGGAACACAGGCCTGGGCACCTCCCTGCACCCCAACCTCTGGCATGGGGAACACTCCTGGCACATGCGGGGAAGCGCACTGGGAAGGGGGCTCATTCCCCCTACCGCAGTACACAGGCGTTCCCCACCCGGCTAAGGTGCAAATGGTGGCCCTGGCTCTCTCCTACAGCCCACCCTGGGAGAGTGCTAGTGTCTTGGACATGAGCCAGGGTGGCTGAGAGGGCCCAAAACCTCTAAATATGAACTCGA
>NW_007246456.1:340463-341344 GCF_000164805.1 Carlito syrichta
AAAAAACCAAAAACCAAAACAACAACAACAAAATTCCTCAGAAAAAAAAAAAAGCAGGAGATATCACACATCCAGACTTTAAACTTTATTATAAGGCCACAATAATAAAAACAGCCTGGTATTTGTATAAGAACAGGCTTATAGACCAATGGAATATGATAGAGATTCCAGAAGCAAAACCTCAATTTCTCAACCAGCCCATCTTCAACAAAGGCTCCAACAACAATCATAGAGGAGAACCTATTCATTAAATGGTGCTTGGGGAACTGGCTAACCACAAGCAAAAGAATGAAACAAAACCCCCTACCTATTACCATATACAAAAATCAACTCTAAATCAATCAAAGACCTAAACATAAAACCTAAAGGGATAAGAATCTTAGAAAACACAGGAGACACCCTTATGGAAATTGGAATAGGCAACCAATTCCTGATCGAAACCCCAAATGCCCATGCCATAAGAGATTAGATAGAAAAATGGGACCTCATCAAACTGAAAAGCTTCTGCAAAGCAAAAGAAACCATCAAGAGAGTGGGGAGACAGCTCACAGAATGAGAAAAAGTATTTGGCAACTGTATATCTGACAAAGATCTAACATCCAGTACCTACAAGAAACTCAAATGTGCAGAAAAAAAAAAAATTGCCCCATTAAAAAATGGGCAAGTCACTCTCAGTGGCTCAGCCTGTAATCCCACACTTTGGGAGACTGAGGTGAGTGGATTGCCTGAGCCCGCGGGTTCGAGACCCACCTGGGCAACTTGGCGAGACCTCATCTCTACAACAAATCAAAAAATTAGCCAGATGTGGTAGCACGTGCCTATAGTTCCAGTTACTTGGAAGGCTGAGGCAGAAGGATCGCCAGAGCCCAGCAGGTCGAGGC
>NW_007246457.1:0-766 GCF_000164805.1 Carlito syrichta
TTTTTCTTTTCTTGATTTCCAAGCAACTGGATTTCTAGGACATCAGGAAACATCTGGGGACTTGCTGAGAATGAAAGTAGTAATTTCAGTAATGGGAGTCCTCATATACAGAACACTACATGGCCTGTTTTTATGGAAGAATAAGGAACCTTGATTACAAGAGGCCTCCATCCCAAAAACCTACAGACCGTCTTGCTAAGAGATAACCTCCATTCAGGTTTTGGGAGTAGGAATCTGGATAATGGGAGTCCTCATATACAAGAAACTGCACTGTCTATTGCTAAAGGACATTAAGGAATCTGGTTTACATGTGTCCTCCATCCCAATAAAATTTCAGGGTTTCTTGCTAAGGGCTAAATACGAATTTGGGTTTTGGAAGCATGAACTAGAGAAATGAAATGCTCATATACAGACAAATGCACTGACTTTTCCTAAGAAAGTATAAGGAATGTGGATGATATGTTTCCTCCATCTCCAATAAAAGATACGGCATCCCCCTGAGATCTAAACAAGAATCAAGCTTTTAACTGACGTGTCTGTGAACAGGAGTACTAATATACAGGTAACTGCACGGCTGTTGCTAAAAATTAGAAATCTGTGTTATACGAGTCTTCAGTCCTGAAAACCTACAGGGCATCTTGCTGACGGCTAAAGAAGAATCAGGGATTCGAGGCATGAATGTGGGTAATAGCAAACCTGATACACAGGAAACTACATGACCTCTTGCTAATAAAAGAGAAGAAATCTGTTTTCCTCGGTTCCTCTG
>NW_007246457.1:1719-8636 GCF_000164805.1 Carlito syrichta
AAGGGGAACCAGGAATCTTGGATTCCATTTCCCAAAGAACATTATGGACGTCTTTCTCTTCATATCCACAAAACTGGAATTCTTGGTCACCAGGACCTGTCTCGGCATCCTGCATAGTGAAGCAGGAAGCTGGGTAATGGAGCTCGTCATATACAGGAAACTACACGACATATTGCTAAGGAATTATAAGGAATCTTCTTTATATGAGTCCTCAATCCCAAAAACTGCAGGCCATCGTCCTAAGACGTAACCAAGAATCAGGTTTCTGAAGGAGAAATCTGGGTAATGGGAGTCCTCACATGAAGAAAACTTCACTGCGGTTTGCTAAGTAAGAATAAGGAATCTGCGTTACTCGGGTCTTCAATCCCAAAGAAGCTTAAGGTCATCTTCCTATGGGTTAAACACGAATCATGGTATTTTCGAGCATGAATCTGGAAGTGGTGTCCTTATTTGTAGAAACTACATGACCTTTTGCTAAGAAAGAGTAAGGAATCTGGGTTACACGAGTCCTCAGTCCTAAAAATCTCCAGAGCATCTTGGAAACTTCTATAAAGTATCAGAGTTTTGAAACAGGATGCATCTAATGAGAGTCCTAATACATAGGAAAATACACAGCCACTTGATAAGGAAGAAAAAGAATTGGGATTATAGCAGTCCTCAGTCCTTAAAATGAACAGGCCATCTGCTGTTGGTTAAACGAGAATCAGGGTTCAGAAGCTGGAACATAGGCAATAGCAGTCCGCCTATGCAGAACCTACATGATGTCTAGCTAATGGGAACTAAGAAACCTCTTTTACACGGTTCGTCCATCACAATATCTACATGACATGTTGCTAATGGCAAAACAAGAATAATGGTGTCCAAACAGGATTCTCGTTAAAGGATTTCCTCATATACAAGACATTAAGCGACCCATCGGTATAAAAGAACAAGGAATCTGTGATACACTAGTCCAAAATCCGAAAAATTATCAGGGCGACTTACTGCGGTATGAACAACAATCAAGGCTTCGAGCTCGTCTCATGTTTCTGAGATATTTGCCTTGTGGGTATTATGAATCAGTCATTTCAGGACTCCGGCAATATTCTGGTTCTCTGTAGAGTTGTAATCGGGTGTCTGGTAGTACAAATCGCTTAACTTCCTCTGGAAAATTAAGACCAGATTCCCTGAAAAAGGTATCACATTGCCGCATCTGGATGAAACATTGGTCTTAAGAAGAAGTTGTTAATTCTTAAATTTCCGTTTGTACTTTATTTGTAGAGGCGCCCACGGTTTTGCATTTGCCAAATATTTGGTACGAATTAATAAAAGTTAACCAGGATCCATAGATTCCAGATCCCTAGGAAACATCTGGGCATCTCCATTTTTGTACACAGAGTTTTGGAATCCACATGGACAGGGAAATTCACGGCATCTTGCTGAAAACGGAAAGGGAATCTGGTTCTTGGAGTTCTCAATCGCTTAAATCTACAAAGTGTCTTGATCAGGTTTAATCAGTAATCTGGGCTTCTATGTCGCTTCATTTTTAGTTAGTGTTTTGAAGAGGGACTAGGAAACGTGGGTTCCAATTCCTCAAGAACTTTATGGGAGTCTTTCTCTTGATATCCAAGCAATTGGGATTCTAGGTCACAAGGACATATCTTGGCGTCTTGCTAAGAATGAAGCAGGAATTTCATTAATGGGAGTCCTCATATACAGAACACTACACGACCTGTTACTATGGAACAATAAGGAATCTTGGTTACACGAAGCCTCCATCCCAAAAACTACAGACCATCTTGCTAAGAGATAACCACCATTCAGGTTTCGGAGTAGGAATCTGGATAATGGGAGTCATCATATACAGGGAACTGCAATGTCTATTGCTAAAGGAGAATAAGGAATCTGGTTTACACGTGTCCACCATCCCTATAAAACTTCAGGGTTTCTTGCTAAGGGATAAACACGAATTTGGGTTTTTGAAGAATTAACTAGGGAAATGAAATGCTCATATACAGACAAATGCACTGACTTTCCCTAAGAAAGTGCAAGGAATGTGGGTGACATGATTTCTCAATCTCCAAAAAAATGTACGGCGTCTTCCCAAGATCTAAACAAGGAACAAGCTTTCGACGCATGTATTTATGAACAGGAGTACCCATATACAGGTAGCTACACAGCTGATGGTAAAAAGAAGGAATCTGCATTATACGCATAATCAGTCCTGAAAATCTACAGGGCATCTTGCTGACGGCTGTAGTAGGCTCGGGGATTTGAGGCATGAATGTGGTTAATAGCAATCCTCATATACAGGAAACTACATGGCTCATGCTAATAAACGAGAGGAAATCTGTTTTCTATGGTTCCTCTATCAATAAATCTACATGACTTCTTACTAAGCGCTAAACAAGAATCAGGGTTTTGAAACTGGAATCAAGGTAAAGAGTGTCTGCACATACAGGACCCTATAGGCCTCCAACTAAGTACGAATAAAGAATCATTGTTGTACACGCCCTCAATCCAAAAAATTCCCAGGTTGTCTGCTATGGGACAAACAAGAAACAGATCTTCGAGCTCCCCACATTTTTCAGAGCAATTCAACATGAGGATATTATGAATCGGTTATTTCAGGACTCCTGCAACATTCTGGTTTTCTTAAAATTGGTAAATGTTATTGGGCACTCCAAGGCCGTTAGGTTCCTCAGACAAATTAAGGCCAGATTCCAGGTCAAAAAGTATCTTCTTGCCATAATTGGATGTAACTCTGGTCTTAAGGTGAACCCTCTAATCCTTCCCCTTCCGTATCTCTTGTGATTTTGAGAAGGGACAAGGATTTTGCACTTGCCAAATGTTTACTACGTACTTTTAATGGTAACCAGGAATCATGGAATCCACGAACCTAGGAAATTTCTGAGCATCTGTCTTTTGATATACTGAATTTGGAATCCAAATTGACAAGAAAAATCAGGGCATCTTACTAAGAATTAAAAGGAAATTCGGTTGTAGGAGTTCTCATTTTCCGGAATCTACAGGGCGCCTTAATGAGGTTTAATCAGCAATCTGGCCTTCCGGTGCCCTACGTTTTCAGAACTACTTGCTCCGTGGATAGGCTAAATCTGTCATTACAGATCCTCAGGATTTTTCTGGTCCTCTTATTAGTTGTAATCAAGGATTTGGCTCTAGAATTCCTTTTGTTTCCTGGGACCATCTATCACCATAATCATAGACGCCAGAATCAAAAGGTATATTGGTACAAAATTCCTCGATTCAGGTGACCTCAAAGTACAGAAAATTCTTGTGTGTGGACAGGTAGGAATTGGGGATTGTGTTTGGAATATTCCATGTTTTGGGGAGGTCTTGTGAAGGGGAACCAGGAATCTTGGATTCCAGGTCCCAAAGAACATTATGGACGTCTTTCTCTTCATATCCACAAAACTGGAATTCTTGGTCAGCAGGAACTGTCTCGGCATCCGGCAGAGTGAAGCGGGAAGCTGCGTTATGGAGCTCGTCATATACAGGAAACTACACGTCATATTGCTAAGGAATTATAAGGAATCTTCTTTATATGAGTCCTCAATCCCACAAACTGCAGGCCGTCTTCCTAAGACGTAACCAAGAATGAGGTTTTTGAAGGTGAAATCTAGGTAATGGGAGTCCTCACATGAAGAAAACTTCACTGCAGTTTGCTAAGTAAGAATAAGGAATCCGCGTTACTCGGGTCCTCTATCCCAAAGAAGCTTAAGGTCATCTTGCTATGGGCTAAACACGAATCATGTTATTTTCGAGCATGAATTTGGAAAGTGGCGTCCTTATTTACAGAAAGTAAATGACCTTTTGCTAAGAAAGTGTAGGGAATCTGGGTTACACGAGTCCTCAGTCCTAAAGATCTACAGAGCATAATGGAAACTTCTATAAAGAATCAGAATTTCGAAGCAGTATGCATCTAATGAGAGTCCTAATATACAGGAAAATACACAGCCCCTTGCCAAGGAAGAAAAAGAATCGGGGTTATAGCAGTCCTCAGTCCCTGAAATCAACAGGCCATCTGCTGTGGGTTAAACAAGAATCAGGGTTCAGAAGCTGGAACATAGGCAATAGCAGTCCGCTTATGCAGAATCTACCTGATGTCTAGCTAAGGAGAACTAAGAAACCTCTTTTACATGGATCGTCCATCACAATATCTACATGACATGTTGCTAATGGCAAAACAAGAATCATGGTTTCCAAACAAGATTCTGGGGAAAGGGATTCCTCACATACAAGACATTAAACGACCCTTCGGTATAAAAAAATAAGGAACCTGTGATACACTAGTCCACAATCCGAAAAATTCTCAGGGCATCTTACTGCAGTACGAGCAACAATCAGGGCTTCAAGCTCGTCTCATGTTTCTGAGATATTTGGCTTGTGGGTATTATGAATCAGTCATTTCAGGACTCCAGCAATATTCTGGTTCTCTTGAAAGTTGTAATCGGGTGTCTGGTAGTACAAATCCCTTAAATTCCTCGGGAAAATTAAGGCCAGATTCCCGGAAAAAAAGTATCATATTGCCGCGTCTGGCTGTAACATTCATCTTACGAAGAACTTGATAATCCTTAAATTTCCGTTTGTACTTTATTTGTATAGGCGCTGACGGTTTTGTAGTTGCCAAATATTTAGTACGAATTAAGAAATGTTAACCAGGATCCATGGATTCCAGGTCCCTAGGAAACATCTGGGCATCTGCATTTTTGTACACAGAGTTTTGGAATCCACATGGACAGGATAATTCATGGCATCTTGCTGAAAACGGAAAGGGAATCCGGTTCTTGGAGATCTCAATCGCCTAAATCTACAAAGTGTCTTCATCAGGTTTCATCAGCAATCTGGGCTTCTATGTCGCCTAATTTTTAGAGTGTGTTTTGAAGAAGGACCTGGAATCGTGGGTTCCAATTCCTCAAGAACTTTATGGGAGTCTTTCTCTTAATATCCAAGCAACTGAAATTCCAGGTCACCAGGAAATATCTTGGCGTCTTGCTGAGAATGAAGCAGCAATTTGAGTAATGGGAGTCCTCATACACAGAACACTACACGACCTGTTATTACGGAACAATAAGGAATCTTGGTTACACGAGGCCTCCATCCCAAAAACCTACACACCGTCTTGCTAAGAGATAACCAACATTCAAGTTTTGGGAGTAGGAATCTGGATAGTGGGAGTCCTCATATACAGGGAACTGCACTGTTTATTGCTAAAGGAGAATACGGAATCGGGTTTACACGTGTCCTCCATCCCTATAAGACTTCAGGGTTTCTTGCTAAGGGATAAACACGAATTTGGGTTTTTGAAGATTTAACTAGGGAAATGAAATGCTCATATACAGACAAATGCACTGACTTTTCCTAAGAAAGTGCAAGGAATGTGGGTGACATGATTTCTCAATCTCCAAAAAAATATACGGCATCTTCCTAAGATCTAAACAAGGATCAAGATTTCGACACATGTATTTATGAACAGGAGTACTCATATACAGGTAGCTGCACGACTGATGCTAAAAAGAAGGAATCTGCGTTATATGAATCCTCAATCCTGAATATCTACAGGGCATCTTGCTGACAGCTATAGTAGATTCAGGGATTTGAGGCATGAATGTAGGTAATAGCAATCCTCATATACAGGAAACTACATGGCCTCATGCTAATAAACGAGAGCAAATCTGTTTTCCACGGTTCCTCTATCAATAAATCTACATGACTTCTTAAGGGCTAAACAAGAATCAGGGTTTCGAAACAGGAATCAAGGGAGAGTGTCTGCACATACAGGATACTACATGGCCTCCAACTAAGTAAGAATAAAGAATCATTGTACACGCCCTCAATCCAAAAAATTCCCAGGTTGTCTGCTATGGGACAAACAAGAAACAGATCTTCGATCTCCCTACATGTTTCAGAGCAATTCAACATGAGGATATTATGAATCACTTATTTCAGGACTCCTGCAACATTCTGGTTTTCTTAAAATTGGTAAATGGTATTGGGCACGCCAAGTCCGTTAGGTTCCTCAGAACAATTAAGGCCAGATTCCAGGATAAAAAGTATCTTCTTGGCATAATTGGATGTAACTCTGGTTAAGGTGAACCCTCTAATCCTTCCCCTTCCGTGTCTCTTGTGATTTTGAGAAGGGACAAGGATTTTGCACTTTCCAAATGTTTACTACGTACTTTTAATGGTAACCAGGAATAATGGAATCCACGACCCTAGGAAATATCTGAGCATCTTTCTTTTGATATACTGAATTTTGAATCCAAATCAACAAGAAAAATCAGGGCATCTAACTAAGAATTAAAAGGAAATACGTTTGTAGGAGTTCTCATTTTCCGGAATCCACAGGGCCCCTTAATGAGGTTTAATCAGCAATCTGGGTTTCTGAGGCCCTACGTTTTCAGAGCTACTTGCTCCGTGGATAGGCTAAATCTGTCATTACAGATCCTCAGGATCATTCAGGTACTCTTATTAGTTGTAATCAAGGATTTGGCTCTAGAAATCCTTTTGTTTCCTGGGACCATCTATCAGCATAATCATATACGCCAGAATCAAAAGGTATATTGGTACATAATTCCTCGATTCAGGTGACCTCAAAGTACAGAAAATTCTTGTGGGTGGGCAGGTAGGAATTGGTGTTTTGTGTTTGGTATATTCCACGTTTTGCGGAGGTCCTGTGAAGGGGAACCAGGAATCTTGGATTCCAGTTATCAAAGAACATTATGGACGTCTTTCTCTTCATATCCACAAAACTGGAATTCTTGGTCACCAGGAACTGTCTCGGCATCCTGCAGAGTGAAGCAGGAATCTGGGTAATGGAGCTCGTCATATACAGGAAAACTACATGTCATATTGCTAAGAATTATAAAGAATCTTCTGTATATGAGTACTCAATCCCAAAACTGCAGGCCGTCTTC
>NW_007246458.1:0-24489 GCF_000164805.1 Carlito syrichta
CCCTTAACTGTACCCCACAAAACTATAATAAAAATACTGATTAATTATTAAAAAAAAAAAAAAAAAAGAAAAGGATTGCCAGTAGCAGGAAACTGCCGGGGGGGGGGGGAGAGCGAAATTGGCAGTAGTGGGACTCTGCCTGGGGAAGGGGGCACACCTCATCAACAAGGGTAACTGCATAATGAATATTTGTATACCTAACCCTGAATTGTACCCCACATCTTTAAAAAATTTTTTTAAAAGGAAAAACATAGTCTTGAATGAATATTCATATTTCTTCAGTTAATAATATAAAAAAGACAACATTGACATGGTTAGATGCCCAGGACTCTCAATTTTTTAGGCATGACTAACTGGCTGGTATTATCACTTACAAAAATGTCTTAAACTTGATGGAATTTATGTTGAGAAATGAAGTTTAGATTTTTTATCTGTATCCTTTAATTTCATTTTTACATGAACTTTTTAAAGTCTCCTCATATATAAACCATAAAACATAAAATTAATAGGTATTTAATATTATTTAGCAATTCTCCTAGCAATGGGCATTTAAATTGTTTTCTGGCTTTTTTCCCCCCTTGTAAACAATGTCCTTATGAAAGAGAATTGTACATATCTCCTTTGCAAGATTTTTTCTTGATCTAGGACAACCAATGTTTTAGAGCAACATTTAGAAGCTATTTCTAAAAATTCAGTTTCTAAGCCAAGACTTGGGAATGTTGTTTTTTATTATAGCAAATGCTCACAAAGTTGCATTTTACAGTGAAAAAGACATTCTGTCATTAAATGTCCATTCTGCTTACAATGCATGTATATAAAAGCCGAAAGCAGATATTTCTGTAGTCACAAATATTTGCCAAGGAATGATTTAAATAAACACATCTATAATTAAATAATAGAGTTGAAAAAATGTCCATAATATAATTTGAGCTTTTGTGGTCTTTCTGGCCAAATAAGAAAGCTAAAGCATTTCAATTGTTTAAAAGGCTGTTTGAAGTGTTAAATCCACACTTGCTTAATAAGGAGTCTGTTGCCATATTCACTCTAGTAAAAGGAGTCCAAATGACATTTAAAATATACACATTATCAAGAAATGGAAATACCATTCAAAGCCAAAAAAGGTGATAAAAAAAACTAGGGGTGATGTCAGTTATTTTCTTAACAGCCACAGTCTAACCTCTTCCCTCACATTTCATGACATTATTGAACAATTGGGTTCCAAATTCAGCTATCTTTAGGAGAAAAAACAACCTTAGCAAGTGCCTGGTTCAATGTTTTCAAGACCATGAAATTTCAGTTGTGTACATTTTCAAATGAAACAATCTAATGATTACACATCAAAACACTTTTCATTGCAAGTGATAGAAAATTCAACTTAAACCCTTGGGCAAAAAAGCAAGTGATTAGGTTATGTTATTAAGAAGGCCTAGGTAGCTCTTAGATCTAGCTTTAACTGTGACTTGACCCAGGGTCTCAAACACTGCCTCGGGCCCTGGTCCTATTCCCCATCTTGGCTTTATTCTTGTTTCTATCAGGGCTGTCAGGGCTATCTAATGCCAAGTTTGGGGCTACTGTCAGGGCTATCTAATGCCAGGTTTGGGGCTACTGAAAAATGAGCATGCATTTCTCTCAGCAATCCCTACCAAGCATCCCAGATTTCACTGGCTCTCATTAGGTCACGTGCCTATCCCAGAGCAAAAAATATACAAGGTTCTGATTGGCCAGGCCCTCCTTACCTTCCACCTCTGGTCAAAAAACAAGTCAGCCTTATCCAAAACATTGAGCTAGCCTGAGGGAGAACATGATTCACCAGGGAAACATGGAGGTGTACATCACAGAAAAGATGCTAAGTAGCTGAATTTCAAGTTAATGTTCTCTTTTTTTTTCTGTTTCTGCAGAATTTCACTTTAGATTCTACGTCTCATTCCTAATTACCCTTTTCTTTCTGCCTTGCTTTCAGTAGAGTTATTTCATGTTCCCAAAGTTGAGGGGGATATGCAAATCAGATTCATTTGGATACCAAGCATCACCCTCCACAGTGTCATTACGGATAAGTATATTCTGCATACTTCCACTCAGTGAAACCCACTACAGCAATCTGTAGTTGTAGAGCGGAATCTGACATTTCTGCAATCTCCCTCCAGCAAGTCTGAAGGGAATAATTATTTCATTCAATAGATTCAAAATGTCCCAAAGCAAGTTTTAAGCGTTTCACACTCAAATTTTCTTTTAAGTTAGCTTATAATTATCTCAGCTCTGGTTTCAGTTTTCTTGTCATCCTCACAAAATTCTGTTTATCATCTCACGCCAGAGGAGATCTCCCCCTTGGCACCCAGACAGTTTAAAATCTGACATTGTACTGTGGCTAAAATGACTAACTACCAAAACAGTCCTCACACACTGATACTTCCACAGGCTCATTCCTGTGAAACACATATGAAACATATGCTCATTAGTTACAGGAGCCAATTTAAATGATAATTTTTTCAAATGGCCAACATCAAATAAACTTAGGGAGTAAACATCATTGCAACATGGTAAACAAGCTATGAAGTGCAGCTGAGTGTGAAGGTGATTGTCAAGGGACGAACTGGTGAAAACAAGGCAAGCAAACCAATCTACTACTGGATAATAATGCAAATTTCTCATGCAGTGTGCTTGATTACTTCTCCTTTAGCTCTGCTGCCACGCTCTCCCCTGCAGGTTAAAAAAAAAATTCCTAACCTCTCACTAACATGTTCAATAGCCATTAAAAGTAGATAGAGATATTTCACATGGGGACAGTTGGACACGAGGATTTGGTGTATAGCTACATAGCTCTATACAATGTATATGAATAGGGGCATGAGTTATTGGTATGGTATTGCTGTTATGTGTTCTCAAAACTCAGAATATCACAGATTTATCATATAAGCCAAAGCTACTATTCTAAACTTCACTAACAGATGCATGTAAAAACTTACTCCCCCTCATCTCCTAGTATTAAGTATATTTTTAAATAGTGCCGTCATACTTAGAATATTTTAGGAAAAATATTGATGTCAAGTAGCATCTTCTAGGCACTAAGTGAAACACTGAAAATACAAAGAGCACAATAGATTTATAATATTTGAACTGGTGTGAAATAGTAAAAGGGGGGTTTACCAGACCGACAAAGGAGAAGGTAGATATTCCCAGGAGAAAACCTTATGTACAAAGAAATGAAAATCTATGACCCATTCTGAAAGCAGCAAGTTAAGGAGTGGGAGGAGCCAAAGAGCAGGAAGCAATGGAGCCAAAAAAGCATCTTTGGCCTTATTTATTGCAATTTTTAAATAGTAAGTACTTAAAAATTTTTTAATATAGTAAAGGAAGAATATAAAATAATGAACCATAATCTCAATACTCAATTAACCTTGCTGACAGCTTTCTAAATAAGACTATAAATATATGGGTTATTAAAATTATGTATTAGAAATATAGGAAGAAAGTATAAGCCCTTTTCTTGGATGTATCTCCCCAAAGGAAACTGCTATAAACAGTTTCTTGAGTTTTCTTGAAGAAAAAGACATTTTGAATATTTCACACTTTTAAATAAAAGAAACCATACTATCCATACTGTTTGGCATCTTGCTGGTTTGGGGGGTCGGAATTGTAATGTATGCAGGATCCTCTCCCAGCAACATATACAGACCTATCTCAGTATTATTAGTACCTCAGTAATAGCCCATTGTGGGGTTGAAACAATTTAACTGATTTGACAGATAGCTACTTGGATGGTTTTCTTGGTTTTTTGGAGTTACATCTATACATAGACATCTTGGTATATAAATATCTTGGCCAAACGGCTCTCTTTTTCTATTTTATCCTTCCATCAACAGTTTGTTCACTATGTTCTTCCACCCACAAGAACTGCCAGCCATCAGTATCATCAAACTTCTTGAACTTATTAGCATAATAGATGAAAAGTTGGTATCTTGGTTTTTTTCTATTACCCTTTAAAAAAATATGATTGACAAACTTTTCATAATTTAGCTGTTCATTTATGGATATAGATTTTAAAGAAATTATGTACCACTCTAATCGATTTGGATGTTATCTTGGAACTAAAAATTTTTATGTCTTTGAAAGTTAACTCTTAGCCGGGCTCGGTGGCTCAGCCTATAATCCCACGCTTTGGGATGCTGAGGTGAGTGGATTGCCTGAGCCTGCGGGTTCGAGACCCGCCTGGGCAACTTGGCGAGACCTCATCTCCACAATACATCAAAAATTAGCTGGGCGTGGTAGTGCACGCCTGTAGTTCCAGCTACTTGGAAGGCTGAGGCGGAAGGATCGCCGGAGCCCAGCAGGTCGAGGTCACAGTGGCCGGGAGCGACCACTGCACTCCAGTCTGGGTGACAAAGTGAGACTCCAACTCAAGAAAAAAAAGAAAGTTAACTCTTAGTAAAGTAACTGAGTTATATTTTATTATTCTTGTCATTTTGTTTTACCTTAAGTCTTCTTAATTACTATATTATAAACATAAAAAAGTGTCAAGGGTATTCCTGAGGCATAGGAAATAAGACAATTGAATGAGGAGCCATTCCTTCAAGCTTTAGTATTAACCTACCAAAGAGAATCAAGAGGTCTGAGAATTAAAGCTCTTACGTGTGGAGTACTAGTGGTGGGAAAGGCACTGCTATGTGTATTTAGCCACATAAACTCACTTAAATCAGTGCATTTATCAATGATTTCTCAATAAATATTTATTTTTTTCTTCTGATTCAATCAATCTTATCACATGAGCTGGTTTTTTTAAAAGGTTGGATCAAGAACAATATTTAACTTGTATGTCATTTACTCAAATATTCATCACAAGGATGTGATATTCCAAAGCAAGAATATGTCCCCTGACTTTGTTGTCTCGTCTCTGCATTGAGTGGTAATAGAGATCCAAAAAGACTAAACAATATTTCCAAAGGGACACTAGCAACCCCATTGTAGGTATCGAGGGAGTTCTGCCTTGCTGCATCAGATATATTAGAATCCATAGCAGTCTCTGGTCCTAGTATGTTATTTTATAAGTATGCATATGACTTCATCTGTATTTCTAACACCAGGTCTCAGAGGCAGACTGAACTTCAGCATATTTTATGAAGTATTTGGGTTAACCCCCATACCACCACGAAAACAAGTATTTATGCTAAAGAAAAAAAGTTCCAGCCAGGCTCGGTGGCTCAGCCTGTAATCCCGCGCCTTGGGAGGCTGAGGTGAGTGAATTGCCTGAGCCCGCGGGTTCGAGACCTGCCTGGGCAACTTGGTGAGACCTCATCTCTACAATAAATCAAAAAATTAGCCAGGTGTGGTAGCTCACGCCTGTAGTTCCAGCTACTTGGAAGGCTGAGGCGGAAGGATCGCCGGAGCCCAGCAGGTCAAGGCTGCGGTGGCCAGGAGCGGCCACTGCACTCCAGTCTGGGCAATAGAGCGAGACTCCAACTCAATAAATAAATAAATAAATAAATAAATAAATGAAAAAAAGCTCCCACTTTGCTTATATGATATGTGACTCTATTGGAAACAAAGCAATTCTTAGTAACGACATTGTCAGCAAATTGTCCACATAAGATGTGGACAATTTGGAGTTTTCAGAGAACAAATCAATCAGGAGCAGAAAGGATTTTTCTGTCAGAGACGCCATTTCCTTCAATAAAGTGCTGCTTTTGCAGGTAGGCAGGGACCCCATGCTTGCCTTCAGTTTACTTTCTGATTGATTCAAAAATTGCTCCTCCTTTTGGGATAAGTGCCCATAACTTATACTGGGTTTTAAAGAAACATTTTCGGTCGGGCTCGGTGACTCAGCCTGTAATCCCAGCATTTTGGGAGTCCGAGGCGAGTGGATTGCCTAAACCTGTAGGTTCGAGACCCACCCGGGCAACTTGGGGAGAACGCATCTCTACAATAAAATTAAAAATTAGCTGGGTGTGGTAGCATGCACCTGTAGTTCTGGCTACTTGGAAGGCTGGGCGGAAGGCTCGCCAGAGCCCAGCAGGTCGAGGCTGCGGTGGCTGGGAGCATGCCACTGCACGCCAGTCTGGGCGATAGATGAGACTCCAACTCAAAAAAAAAAAAAAAAAAGAAAATTTTCATGCCATATTATCTAGTCAATATCATGAAGTCTAATTTTAGTTTTTCTTTTTCTCTTTCCATAATAGGACACATTAGACATGTCTTGTATTCGCACGCACATCACGCACACACACACACACACACACACACACACAACAATAAATTAAACAACTTCTGTACTGAGATTTTTAAAATAAAATTGTTAGGATAGAAAATCCAGATGCATTAAATGATAATAATGTTGATCTCCTTCTCCATGACCTCTTAACCTGATGTTCTGTTAAAAAAGGGTTATTTTATGGTCATTTTAAACCTTCTTATGAATTTATTATGGAGACTAAAAGAGCCCACTTTCGGATTGCCCAGCAAAATTCCTCCCTTTATTCTTTGCTTTTTCTTTCCCTAGGTTTGTAATCCAAAAGTCAGAGAAGCAAAAACATCATCACTATGGAGATACTCATATGCCTTTTCTTCCTTCTTTCAGGCTGTGAAAAATAAGTCTGTGTATCACATACAACACTGTAATTGACTCTCTGGTGCAGCTGCCATTGAGTCCTTCCTATAAGAAATTATATTAGCCTTCCTTTTCAATGTGTTCAGGGTAATAAGTCATCCTTGACATTCACCATTCATACAACAAAACGTCTGTGTTACAAAACCAGCCCCAAGCTTATCAAATAATTAATACCAGATTTGTAAGTGACACCGATGATGTCAGGTTTTTGTATTAAGTAGGACCTTGATCCTCAGCATTTACTGGTTGCAATTCTTTGACTAACAGATAACATCTGCCAATGAGTAATACTTGGTTTTAGGAAAGAACAGCTTTTAGTGATTTTGTTTCTGTGACGTTTACTGGGTTGCTAACACTTGAAGTCAAATGCTTTTGTTTAACCACCCTAGAGCAAGAAATGGTCACGCAATCCATTTCACAGTTTTTAAGACTTGAGGGAATCATATTTAAGGATAAGACTCCTATTCAGTCCTTGGCAAGAAGTCACTTCAGAAATCATCAATGAATTAATTGCCTTTATACTTTTGGATGACTTCAATCTGTTGAGTAGGAAGTGAAAAGATCAAAAATCAGCCGGGCGCGGTAGTGCGCGCCTGTAATTCCGGCTACTCAGAAGGCTGAGGGGGAAGGATCGCCGGAGTCCAGCAGGTAGAGGCTGCAGTGGCCAGGAGCGGCCACTGCACTCCAGTCTGGGCGACAGAGTGAGACTCCAACTCAAAAAAAAAAACCAAAAAGATTCTACAACCAGGGTCAGATAGAAAAGACTTTGAGTTACTAATTATGCTGTCTAAATCTCAAAAAAAAACAAAGAAAATTGTTTCAAATTAGCCAAGTTTCTCACTATTGGAGTGGGAAATTGTAGATAAACAGGAGAAGAGTCTCCCATAACTCATGTGGATTAGATTTGGAGTCCTTGGTATGAATTCATGTTTACCTTACCATAAATACAGATGGTTACATAGACAAATATTTGTTGACACGTAAATATACATGGATTATGCACACACGTATTTCCTTATTCCATCAGCTGAGAGGACATAGAAGCAATGATACTCTAGTGGCAGCCAATACATCTAGCACAGATCTTGTTCTCTAAATCCATTCTGCAATCAAAGAAACCAGGGCTACTTGTAAAAATGACTGATTCTAGGACTGGCCCAGTAAATGTACAAAGTGAGGCTCAATCATCTTGTAGTGTCAAAAAGTGTTTTTTAAAAAAACCAAAAACCTCCTCAATGATGGGATTATATTAAAGGAACACAGAGACCAACTGAAAAAATTCAAATGGCCAAAATTGTAACAATTTGAGCAATAAAACAAAATAGTATTGCATTATAATCCAAAATATAAAATATACACCCGTGAGTCCATTTTGATATAAATACACTATTGAAATACAAAAGGGGGAGAATAGACATATCTTTCATGTAGAATTTCAAATTATTTGGGCAGATAGTATACCCTCGCAGAGGAAGAGTGTAACTCCTCACTCTTTAAGCGTGGGTTCCACGGTGCCCTTTCCGATGGATACAGGATGGAAAGGGGTGGGGGGGAAGTAACCTGACAAATACTAATTCAGCCAAGTGGTCAAGGTTAACATCAAGAATGAAAAGTCACAGTGATGGCATGAACCGTGGATACAATGTGATGAGAAAGGCATTGTTCTCTGTGGTTTTCCAAACACCGTAACCCTTGTCTAATCATGAGAAAACCATTAGGCAAATCCCAAATTGAGGAACAGTCTAGAAAACGCTTGAGTAATTCTCCTCAAAACTGTCAAGGTTATCAAAAGCAAGAAAAGTTTGAGAAACTGTCACAGGGAAGAGGAGCCTAAGGAGACATGACAACTAAATATGTATTATGTAATATCATGGATAAAATCCTGGAACAGAAAAAAGAACAGTAGTTAAGAACTAAGGAAATCTGAATAAAGTGTAGACTTTACTTACAAATCATGCATTTATATTGGTTCATCTATCATGGCAAATGTACTATAGTAATATATATGGTAATGTTAACAATTGGAGAAACATCATGTGGGTTAATGGGAATTATTTGTACTATCTTCACAATTTTTCTGCAAAATCTAATTTTATCCTGGAATGTAAAAGCTTAGTAAAAATTTTAAAAAATACTCCCCAATTTAATATTTTTATTCATATGCACTTAAATTTGATGTCAATATTTTTATGAGAACCGAGCTAAATTGTTAGTCCCTGATGCCACATAGATTTGTGAGTTGGTTCTTCTAAGTGCTTTAATCAAAGCCTTAATTTTATCCTGAGAATGATCTTTTCAATTGTTGGAAAAATATTTTCCAAGTTGTGCACATGCTGTCATTTTGGTTATTACACCATTTCTGATAAAAGACTACCATAGCTTGACTCTCAGTTTTATTAAAACTCTATTATGATTATCCTTCTAAAAACACTCTAAACTCTGGTCAGCTTCACTCAGAGTGGTAATGAGGGTGGAATGTATCATTGCAAGCCTAATTCTGCCCATTATATTCCTGCCTCTCCATTTATGCTAGTCTAAAAGTGTTATTTGAGCTAGAAGATCATTCTGTAACCTTCAGATTACTGCTGGGTGGCTTTGGCAGAAAAGGAATTACCAATGCATTAAATTTGAATTAGCTCTGAGAAATCATGCAGATGTATGCACAGAACATTATAGCAATACTGTCTCCCAGGCACAGCAGAATTGCTTTTATGCAGTTTTAAAGAATCACTTGAGCAACCCTTAAATTGCACACATGATGAAGCTGAGCCAGCATCTTCCGTTAAAAAAAAAAAAAAAAAAAATCCTGCGGCCCAAATATAGCCTTTCAGGGAGTTGTCTTTCAGAGAAACCTGATCACACAGGGATGTCTGCTGAGTGGACTGTTTGGGTTTCGGCCCCACCATATTAGAGTGCCCTGGAAGAATGACTGCAGAAGTGTCACTTAGACTAATGATTATGAATTATGCAGAGGGTCATATCCTCTTAGTTACAAGTCATTTACACAGTTTCCCTCTAGATGGCCTAGACTGGTTCAATTTTTTTCCCTCCTACTAGGAAATAATTCATTGAATAGATGTTCAAAGTTGAATTTATTGACATTCTATTTTTCTTCCATAATGCCAAGCTTGCAAAACAACCAAAAAAAAAAGACACCTACCTTCGGTGAAATCATAGCAGTAACAAGTCTTGGTTTATTTTTTTCCTTTTAGTCTGTCAGTATGCTTCCCGTATTCAAGTTCTGACAGTTCTAATCTCTCTCTGTTTCGCTCTTCTATCTTCTATTAAATTGAAAAGGCCCTGTAGAGATGTGTGCAGGGGGAAGAGGACACAGTTAACGCTGAAATCCACACATCTCAATCTGTAAGATATATACTGTTTCAGTGAACTACTTGGAAGGGAGGACAACAGGCATATAAGAGAATCTTACTTTTCGAATTAAAGTCTGTCAGATTTCCCTATATTTTTTGGAATCTAAGGTCTTGAGTCTATACTGAAGATGAAAGAAACAGGTCATAGACAACTCTGTATATTTTAACACGTAATATGAAAAGTGATGTGACTCATTAAGTATCACAGTGTAGATGGGTGATGAAGTCAGCTGAAATACAGGGATCTGCTTTTCTGTCACTTGCTGACTTTAGTTTCAGTGGGAAATAATAATAATAATAAGGAACAGTGACTTCACCCAAAAACTGAATCATCCATGGCCATCTTCAAAGTCAGGAACTGTTTCTCACAATAAAGCCAGCCTGGAAGGGGAAAATGTCTTTCCCAAATGGACATGGCAGATTCATCTTGATGACAGCTGAGCAGGAAGAACCTCTTAAGACTCCATAACCAACTGTCAGGCCAACAGACCTTGCTATTGTTTGTATGGTGGCAGTCATTCAGTCGTGCAAAGTACCAGTCAGTACTGACCTCCATCCACAGGAGCTACCCTGACGTTAGACCACTTTGAAAGGAGGCCCCTTGCTGTCAGAAATGGAAGGAGAGTTTCTTGGAATAGTTGTTCACATCTCCAACAAGTTGGTTTACAACAAGATGGTAGAATGATTTGGTCCTGACTTTAGGAAATCACATTTTGCTATTTCTGAGGGAACTGTGGCACCTAGGGAGATCCCCCAGGAACACAAACGTCTCCCCAAGTAGTAACTATCACACTGTACCAGCTGGATCTCACCTCCATTGTCCCTATGTGCCCCCCAAATAAACCCCAGAGAATCTCCCAAAGGGCAACTCATGCCAGCACAGTGGAGTTCAATGGCATTTAAAGGCCTTCCATGGCAGGATGGTTCATTGAGATAACACCCAGAGGGACCCTTTTAACACAGAATTCCACTATGCTACTCCTCTTCTCAAACCCACAAAACCCTCCCAACCCTCTCAGAGAAAAATGAGGTGCTAGAATGACTGGCCAACAGCTCTGCCCACCCAATTCTTTTGCTTTCACTTTCACCTCCACTGAACCTGAGGGCCCCTGGCCCTTCCTCACACCAGCTGAGCTTGCTACAGTCCACAGCCTCGGCTTGCAACACTCTTCCCTCAAGTGTCCACCCACACGGCTTCTTCCCTCACTCCCTGCAGGTCTCAGCTCACATATCATCGGCTGACACATTCTGGAGCTCTCTATAGCAGATAACAACTCCCACCCAGACATTACCCATCCCCTTGTTCTGCTTTGTTTTTCTAAACAGCATTCCCTCTGAACACACAGCATATTTTACATACTTATTTGCTCATTCTTATCTTCCCTAGTAAAAATGTCAACTGCAGGAGGGTGGAAAGTTTGTTTTGTTGACTGATTGATTCCTAGAAACTAGAAAGTACCTGACACATACTGGGTGTTCTGTATCACTCATGCAATTGGCCAGCCTCGGTGGCTCAGCCTGTAATCCCAGCCCTTTGGGAGGCCAAGACGAGTGGATTGCCTGAACCCGCAGGTTTGAGAAGAGTTTGGGCAACTTCGCAAGACCTCCCCTCTATAATAAACAAACAACAACAACAACAAAAGAATGAAGCTTAATGTGTTTTCTCTATTCGTTCCTTCATAGTTTATTCCATTGCCCTCCCCGCCCCCCACCCCCCCACCCCTGCCAGCCTGGGAGACCCCTTATCTGAGAGACACTTGTGTTACCAGACAGAAGCACTCCACTTTCTGGATTTTGTTTCTTGAAAGCCTGAGTTTCTTGAGGACCTTAGGCAAAGGGGAGAGGAGAGAGAAGAGTGTCTCTGTGGGCTCTTTTCCTTAAGCTAGGAAAGGAGACTCTTCTGTGGATTACTAGGTCCTGGACTTAGGACCCACACCTGGCACCCACTGGGGAAGGTGCAAAACCTCACAGTGCACTAGATAGAGGGGCATCTGGGGAGATGACTGATCCTTAGGTAGCCAAAGAGCCAGTATAGCAGGGAAACTTCAGAGCACCACACACCCCATTGGCCAACAGCACTGAAGTAGAGTGTAGCGGCCAGCAGCCTTCCTTGATGTTTTGTTCTGTGCAACACTTATTGGGACCTTGATTCATAGGGGGATAACCCCCAGAATTTTAAGGTTGAATTTCTGACATCAGGTATAAAGGGGTCCTGATGATATTTGGATTGATTTAAAGTCAATAAAGAAGTATGGCATTACTGCACACCAAGATTCTAAGTTGAACAAATATTACTGCTACAAGGGGGCAGCCCTTTCTGGTTTGCTGGGCTGGGCTGATTGGTTTAATGCTCTGGTATAAGTCTCTTGAAAATTTTAATTGTACCTGTGAGTTGTGTTTTGTGAGGCATTTCTGACTGGACAATGGAGCATCAGGTAAACAGGCGATACACGGGGTACTGGTGCCTGTGCTGGTACTGACACACGCAGGCACAGCAGGCAGCATGAGCCCCCAGAGGGTGGCCAGCGCCAGGTCTAGGCCCAGATCAGACATTAGTGGCAGCAACAACAGAGGCTGCAGTAAGGGTGGCAGCGTCCACCGGCCCGTGAGAGAAGGGGACCTGCTGTATCTGTTGATTCCCGGAATCCATCCCTGGGATATCTGCACAAGTATTGATCTCTGGCCTAAGAACCAGGACAGAAAGTGCTGGTGCTCAAGCAGTAAACATGTCGGTAAATTATTACAAAATACAGTGTATACATGGATATTGCAATAAAGCATATCAGGGAATTATTAGAATTCTTCAAAGAGCTAGACTCTCTGGTTTTGAAAACTGTTGCATCATTCACAGGATTAAAAATAAAAATTAAATTTAACAATTGTCACATTTGACAGAATTGTATGCTCTTATCGTATGATTTTTAGGTGATCAATTATTAATGAGGGAGACAATTTTAAATTAAGTTTTTCTTGTAATTGAAGAGACAAGGATAGAATATATAAACAGTCTTTTTGAATTAGATACAAATCATGAAGTCACTTTCGGCTTGTTATATGACCTCCTCAAGTCACAGGAAATGTCAGAGGAAATATTAAAATGCCATTGTATAAATTTACATTTAAAATTAAATTCAGGCAACACAAAATTGATTTGTATAAAGAGTTAAACATTTTTAGAAAAACAGTTACACAAGCACCATCAGTTCTAGACATACTAAAGTGTGTATTTTGAAATAATTTACCAGAAGTTTATCCCAATGCCATTATAGCCTATAAAATACTCTTAATAGCTTTAGTAACTGTTACATCAGCAGAAAGATATTTCTCAAAATTAAACATTATTTGCAACCTTGCACTTTCCGAGATCAACTGACATTACTTTCAATTATATCAATTAAAAAATGCAATGGTTAAGAGTATAAATTTGGTGATACAATAAATGAATTTGAAGAAAAGTAAACCAGAAAAATCTTATGATTGAGATATAACACTAAATATACCTTTATTTACTGTTATATAAAATTATAATCTCAAAGTGGTTTTTTTGTAACCATGTATCACTAGTACCCTACTGCGTTTTATAAGCAATAAATTATTTTTAAAGAGTTCCATGTTTTTTATTTGGTCTTAAGACCCACAAACTATGTATTTTGGTTGTCGTGGCTACTGGCATTTAGTAGGTAGAGACCAGAGATGCTGCTAAACAATCTACAATGCACAGGACACCTCTCACAATAAAGAATTATCCAGCCCAGTATGTCAAGGTTGAAAAATCCTGCTGCAGATGAATTTCGCTTGTAAAATTGGAGCAGACTAATTTAACTCATAATACTGATGTAGAATCCCAACAGTGATTGACATTAAATTGTCTGAACTTCATGGTATGCCAGCAATGCAGAGGGGGCAGAGAGTTCACTGAATCTGACTGAAGTTTACTTGAAGAAAATAAAGAACAGCAATATTACATGAAACATTTAAGATATGGCTATAAATTCATATCCACAAATGTAGCCCCCATCTTGTGTGCTGAGATAGAGTATGCATCATCTAAGACCTAGAACATGCCTAAAACTAGGATCAGTGCTTTCAAAAATAACTATGACCTTTCAGGAGAATCAAGTGTTGATTGAGGATGGGCCCTGAGCTTGTGACCAACTGAGCTAGGAACAGTAATGTTAGTGTTCAAACTACTAGGGGAGGCGAATACAGGATGGTGGTCAAAAGTATGAATAGAATAAATACAATATTAGAGGCATTTGCTAATAAGAATAGTTTTTAGCAGATAATGCCAATCCCAACCTTGAGAGTACCTACAAAAAAGAGGTACTGAAGACAAAATGTAAAAAACCTATCCTAGGTTCTGGGGTTTCTATAAATGCTTACTGTTTTTCTGGAAAAGATAGGGTGGTATTCAGAAACTGATTTCGAATTTATTTTGCAGAGCCTGGAGTATAAGTACATTCCTTGTTGCCCAAATTCTGGTTCTGTCACCAAAGACATAGGCTAACATACTAGGAGAGGCTATAGAAAGTTTGTTTTTCCTTTGATAAAGATAACTTTCCACCAAAAATTGAAGTTGTTTCCAAGACATGAAACTCCAGTCCCTAGAAAATATGCATGTGGATTTTGGCTAACTCACTTCTGAAAGGCTGCACACCAGTATCAGATACCCAAGAAAAGGTGGTGAATTTCAGAACACCTGAGGAGTTCAGCTTTTGAATGTTCACATTCTCAAACATCAGCACTTCAGTCACTAAGGCTGAATATCCAGGCTTTTGAGCTTACTAAAATCAAGTTCATACAGCAAGTTAAGTTCCTAAATGGCCCCTGGAAAATAGGTCTACATTTATTCTGAGGTTAGAAATCGGCACAGAGGGCATTGACCCAGGATATTCAGACTCAAAAAGACAAATATAACCCATTTAAACAGCTGCTGGCATGACAGGGTCAAGAATGAATGGCCTGCTCGTTTCAAGCTTAGTCTGACTTACCTCCAAACTACTCACAACTTCTCCCATTAAGAGAAGCTGATGACAGAAGGAGTTGAAGATGAATCGATTGCACCTTCCTCATCAAAAGGATACAGACACAGATGGGTCCACTTCAGGAGCACCAGCTGAAACCTGGGTAGATAGGGAGAAGGAAGGTTTTATCGCAGCATTTAACACGTTGTTGGGCTCGGGAGAAGCCATACAGCACGTTGTCTGAGAGCTGGCTGCCAAGGTGAGAATTCCAAGCATGTCAAAAGGGTCTCCCCCTCCTCCGCTTTCAGCTCAGTGACTGGGATGCCTATGGGGAAATGCCTTAGAACAGGAGCCTTAACACCACAGAGGGACCGGCTCAGACCAAGAGGAGCACAATCAGAGACAGTTTAAGTGCTTAGGGAATCCCAGGCATTTTTCTTTTTGCTTTTGTTAAGACGGACATTTAATTATTAACTGCTCTCAAGATGAAAACCCACACTTGAGATAATAAAATGAAGACAATCTCACCAGGCATAGGAGATAAGTGTGAGATGGTCTTAGCAAACCATGGAGGGATCAGTGAGAAGTTCCCTAAGAGAGATGCAGGTTTCTTCCTCTGACTTTAGATCCTGAAAGGAGTCAGTTTTTTTTCTTTCAAAAGAAGCAAAAACATAATAGGTGCAGAATTGGAAGGACAATTTAGTATGTATTAAATCTAGTCTGATTTTCTTGTTGCCTCTTGGACTCCCAGGATCACGTAAAAAACTCAGTGTCTCCTTCAATCTTTGATTCAGACTGGTTACTGCTGAATGGACAGGGTTTTTGCCCAAATTATTCCTCAATACACGGCAGCTTTGTGATATCCATGCAATACTTGGGACATGAGAATGTTTGGCATGCCCAGAGCCCTGGAGTCCAACCTCTCTCCCCTAAGATACATCAGTCATCATTCCCTTCTGAGGCTCTCCACCTCAGACAGCCAGGAACCTCTACCTGTATGTGAAGGAGAAAGACAGCATTTAATACCTGGAAACTATTTATGCATCTTCATAATAAGGCACTCTCTGTGTACCCAACTTGGAATTATGCAAGACCATTATAAAAAGAAAACCAACAGAACTCCTGTTTCTGGTAGAAGGTTTGATGATAATACACAGAAAGTGACCTGAAACTGCACAAGTGGAAGAACTAATTTTCAACTAAAACTCCAAGGAAACACATACAAAATGTAGGGGAGGCAACATTTTACCTCTATCCTCTTAGGGATTTTTGGCTGAGCCTGAGAATTAAATCGACATAAGGCAGATCAACAGGAGAAGAAACACACAAATTTGTTTAGTATAAGTTTTACATGGCACGGGAACCTTCATAAGAAAATGAAGACCCAAAGAGGCAGTTAGAGTTGAACACTTACATACTGAGTTGGCTCAAGAGCCATAAATTATAAAAGTCTGACAAGGCAAAGGGGGTTGAGCAAGGGTAATTACTTACGTAGAGAAGTGATGAGGAGGATAAAGGTTAGTTTAACAAGGCTTGTGTGTACAGATTTCCCTTGGCCTCAACTTCCCATCCTTGACATAAGAAGATTCTTTCTGGTGCAGAGAGAGTATTTTTCACATGAGAATTTCATCTTCTGCTTTCAAGAAACAGAAGAAAGATCATAACAATCTTCTTGCACCTGCTGTTTATCAAGTGACTTCAACTCAAAATAGCCAATAAGTCAAGGTGACATATTTTAGGGTGACATGTTCTTAACTCCTTCAACACACACAAAGACACTCCTGCACACATACATACCCAGCTCAATGAGATGATTGCCAGATAAACACAGATATAAAAAACTCTGATGCAAAAGATAGAAGCATGTCTTCCTAGCAAAAATAAACAAAAAAACCTCTTGAGTCCCAAAATAAGATGTCCAATAGTCTTGTCTTGTAAGACAAAAGCATTGAGGAGCACATGGATATGGAAACTGTCCCACACATCCTTTGAACTCAGTAACTATGGTCCCACACCGACAGAAAGGAGATTGATAGCCAAATCTATAGGATGTTCTTCACATTTTGTAATATATATTATATCTTATAATATATTATACATTTTGTATATTTTGTCATATACATGGTAAGTGATAAAGAGTTCATACTGTAAGGTATATGTTAAGATACTCTCCAGATATAATTTTCTTTTTTTTTTTCTTTTTTTTTTTTTGAAAGCAGGATTTATTGAGAGGACAGAAAAGCTCCCGTAGTGGGAGGGGACCTGAAGAGGTTGACCATTTTATTATCTTTTAAAGACATTTTGAAGGGACAGATATTCATATTGTTATTCTATGTAGATGCTTGGACCAGGTTGACCTTTGAGTACTCAGAGTGGGCACAACTAGATGAGCGGCTTCTTCATTCAGAGTTCTGCCAGGGGTGGGGGGCATACCTCATTAGCAAGAGTACTTGCATAATGACCATTTGTATACTTAACCCTGAATTGTGCCCCACATTTTTAAAATAAAAATTTTTTTTAAAACGTTCTGTCTGTTTGTGCCATATGCTACATTGCAACTCACATGATTTTTGATGAACAGACCCTTGCACATAAATTTAAGGACCTGATAGTTACACCCTAAACCAAGTATGCAAAGTTGACCCCATTTTGCATGCCAACTCCTTCAACACACACAAAGACACTCCTGCACACATACATACCCACATCTATCGGTGTGGCTGCATGGAAGGTTCTGTTGAGAAGAGTTTGGGTGGTATGTCTGGGTTCAATGGAAAAGAAAGTAACATGATTCACTTCTGCCATGGATAAAAAGGGAGACAATGACAAGCATATGCGACTTTATTTGCCATCTCTGCTTTAGATTCCAACAACAATCCCAAGCTTGGGAACCTACGAACTAGGGGAGTGCTTCAGAATCAGTGAGGGATGAGTACATGTTTAACGTGACAAGACATATTAAAAAATAATATGTATAAAATTTTGTATACATGCTTACATCATTTATTTTGAAATTACAAATAACATGAAAAGAAAATGAGAGCTTTTGTGCTCAGTGAAAGAAGGCAATGCATTTTAAAACTCTGAGAAACACTGTGCTTATCTGTAGATTCATAAATAACTTTCTTCTTTCGCCTTGGCCAATAAATACAGTTTACTTTAACAAACATTACTTGAGCATATATGTGCAAGTCACTGTGCTAGATGCTCTGGGCAGTTCCCACAATAAAAGAACCTATAATTGCCAAATTTAATGCACATTCATTTATTTTTTTAATCTTGCAAAAATAGAACTGTATACACATTAAACAACTTCCCTTTTCTCCCTCATAATTGCTGGCAACCACCATTCTACTTTGTGTTTCTGAGAGTTGAGTCTGACTACTTTATATACCTTGTGTAAGTGGAATCATGTGGAGTATTTGTCTTTTGTGACTAGCTTATTTCACTTAGCATAATGTCCTCAAGGTTCATTTATGTTACAGCATATGACAGGATGTTCCTCTTTTTGAAGGCTGAATTACATTCATTGTATGTATATATCACATTTTCCTTATCCATACATCTGTCAGTGGACTTTTACTTTGCTTCCACCACATGGTTATTGTCAATAATGCTGCATTAATGTGCAAATATCTCTTTAAGGCTTTGTTTTTAGTTCTTTGGAATAAATGACCAAAAGTGGGATTGCTAGATCATAGGGTAATTCTATTTTTAATATTTTGAGAGACTTTCACACTATTTTCCACAGTTGGCAACACCATTTTATATTCCCTCTAACAGTGCACAAGATTTTCATTTTTGCCACATTCTTTTTTTTTTTTTTTTAAGATATGGGGTACAATTCAGGGTTAGGTACATAAGCGGTCATTGTACAAGTAAAGTTTGGGCCTTCCTTTAGTCTCCACTTATCTTCTCCTGGTTTGAGATTGGGTCCCATTATTGATGTTATGTGCCTCCCCCTTGCTCCCCTGGCAGCCAGTTCACTTTTGATGGACAGCGTGATTGATTCCACGTTTTTGCTATTGTGAATAATGCTGCATGCGGTAAAGATGCATGTGCAGGTATCTTTTTTATAGAGTTCCTCCGGGTATATTCCCAGAAGGGGGATTGCTGGGTCATAAGGAACATCAATTTTTAGATATTTTAGGAATCTCCTCACTGTTTTCCACAGAGGTTATACTAATTTATACTCCCACCAGCAGTATAGAAGCATTCCCTTTTTCCACATCCTCTCTAGCATCTGTTGTTTTTTGAGTTATTGATGATGGCCATCCTGAGTTGGGTTAGGTGGTTTTAATTTGCATTTCTTTGATTAGTGAGGCTGAGCATTTTTTCATGTATCTATTTGTTGCTCATAAGTCTTCTTCTGAGAAGTATATATTCATATCTTTTGCCCACTTTTTAATAGGGTTGTGTTTTGTTTTTCTTTTTGGCACGTTTGAGTTCCTTGTAGATTCTAGATGTTAGGTCTTTGTTAGATATACAGTTGGCAAATATTTTGTCCCATTCTGTGGGCTGTCTCCCCAGTCTCTTGTTTGTTTTGCTTTGCAGAAACTTTTCAGTTTCATAAGGTCCCACATGTCTATCTTATCTCTTATGTTACAGGCATCTGGGTTTTGATCAGGAATTGGTTGCCTATTCTAATTCTCATAAGGGTGCTTCCTGTGTTTTCTAAGATTCTATGGTTTGAGGCTTTACATTAAGGGCTTTGATCCACTTATAGTTGTTTTATGTGTATGGTGATTCTCCACATTCTTACCAACATTTTTCAGGGTTTGTTTGGGATTTTTGTTTTTATAGTGATTATCGAAATGAGTCTCACTGTGGTTTTAATTTGTGTTTCCCTAACAATTAGTGATGAGCATCTTTTTACATGCTGTTGCCTATTTGTATGCCTTATTTGGAGAAATGTCTATTTAAATCCTTTGCCCATTTTTAGTTGAATTTTGTTGTTGTTGTTGTTGTTGAATTGTGAGAGTTCTTTATATATTCTGGATATTAACTTATTTTTTTAATGTCAAGTATTTCTTACTTGGAACTTTACACTTAAGATCAAATGACCACAAATAAAAAAATTTAAAATAATCAATGATACAGTAAACACCAACCCTGTCTATTAATATCTATTAATAAATAAACTTAATAGTTTAATTTTTTTTTTTTTGAAAGTGACCAAGATATCTTTCAGAAGGCACATGTGATAAATATATTTTAAAACTATGGTTCTTTTCTATGATTGAGATATTCTTAAGTATTTCAGATAATCAAGAGTAACATAAAATCTTCAAAACAAAATTAATTTTAAATCAATTTTATTTAAAACAATATATAAATAGTCCAAATAACATTCAAGTTGATAGGACTGCAATCTTTTTAACAATATCATAGTCCAAAACTAGTACTTATTGCTGGTTTAGCTCACAATATTACCCCCTTTCAAGCCATAGCTCATTCACTTTTGGGTACCTCTTATGGTCCTTAGAGATTCACAGAGCAATGGGCCATGATCCTGCCCTCAAGGAGCTTACAATGTAGCTGGAGAGATACCAAACATCCGGAAAAGACATGAGGAGCTGGCTCTAGGTCCACATAGAACCGCCCAAAGCACTGGTATTGCAAGTGTGAGCCACTGCTACTGGCCCAAATTCAGTAGTTTTTACTGCCAAACCAATGTGGAAATTCAGATAGCATATAAACAGCTCCCCTTATACTACCTCAGGATCTATACTGATAAAAACATTCAGGTCCATTTTGGAATCTCAGTTTGAATGCTGGGATATGGTGAAAGAGGTTCTCTCCAGTTTCCACTGGAATTTTTCATGTGATAAAACAAAACACATGTCAGAAGCAAAGTTCTTCAAATATGAATCTATACAGATTACTCTAAAATGCTTCCTAAACTATGGATAAATATCATCAGATTTAAAGGTATTTGCCACATAGGTATCAAAGCGGCAGGGAAATGGTAATACAGTATGCAGATCATAAAAGAAGCTCTGTCCTCCACTTGAAATATGAAACAAAACAACATGGTAATCCCAAAGGATTACAGATCTATTTCCAGGTCTCACCCGTTATTTTCAGATAGATGTCTTCTTCCTCTCATTAGGTATAAAGACAGCATAACACTCTTCTAAAAGATACTGGTCATGGCTTTTGGTGTATTCACAGACTTCCAAGTGCTCGATTCACAATAGCAGCTGCTGTAGACACAGGTGCCCACTGAGGGGTTGGCGGGCTGGAAGACAGCAGTGTCATCCATCTCCATTTGCCAGATATAGGAAAGAGCCAGTTAGGGAGTGGCAAGGTGGGCGGAGCCTGGGACAGCTAGGCCAGTTTCCAGGTGGTGGAGCCAATTCTGAATATAAACTTCTTATCACATATATGGTTTACAAATATTTTTTTCCCATTCTGTTGCATTTCCACTGTGTATATTGTTTCTTTTGCTGCACAGAAATTCTTAAGTTTGACATAGCACCATTAGTCTTTTTTTGTTTCTGTTGCCTGTGCTTTTGGTGTCATATCCAAGAAACCATTGCCAAATCCAGTGTTATGAAGCGTTTGCTCTGTTTTTTTCCCTAAGAGTTTTATAGTTTCATGTCTCATGTTTAAATCTTTAACTCATTTTGAGTTAATGTTTGTATGTAGTATATAATTGAGAGCCCAAATTTATTTTTTTTATATGTAGATATCCAGTTTTCCAAACACCATTTGTTGGTGAGAGTTTATTTCCAGACTGTCTATTATGTCATATCCATCTGTATTTATGTCCTTATGCCAGCACCATACTATTTTGATTACTGTGGCTTTATAATATGCTTTAAAATCAGGAAGTGTGAGATTTCCAGCTTTGTTTTTCTTTCTCAAGATAGCTTTATCTATTTAAAGTCCTTTTAAATTTCATACAAATTTTAGTACTTTTTTTCTTATTTCTACACAAAAAAAAATGTCATTGGGATTTTAATAAGGATTGCATTAAATCTGTAGATCACTTTGGATAATATGAACATTTAAACAATATGAAGTTTTTCAATCTTTGAACACAAGATGTCTTTTTATTTATTTGTGTGTCATTTCATTTCTTTCAGTAATGTTTTATAGTTTTCAGTATATGTCTTTTACCTCCTTGGTTAGGTTTATTCCTAAGTATTTTATTCTTGTTGATGTTATTGTAAGCAGGGTTTTTTCTTAATTTTCTTTTTATTTTGTTCATTGCTAGTGAATAGGGACACAATTGATTTTTGTAAATTTATTTTATATTTTGCAACTTTACTGAATTCGTTTATTCTAACAGGTTTCTTTGGGGGAATTTTTAAAATTCTTTATATATAAAATTAAGTCATCTGTTTCCTTCTTACTTTTTAATCGGATGCCTTTTATTTCTTTTTCATGCCTAATTGCTTTAGAGAGAACTTCCAGTGCTGTTTTGAATAGAAGTGGTGAGAGAAGGTATTCTGCCCTTGTTCTTGAATTTAGAGGGAAAGTGTTCAGTTTTTCACCACTGAGTATGACGTGATCTGTGGGCTTTTAATATGTGACTTTTCACCTGAGACACAATCCCCACCACTACACAATATGTCCATGTCACAAATACGCATGTGTACCCCTTGAATCTAAAATTAAAAAATTAAATAAAACATATGCCTTTTTTTATGCTGAGGTAATTTTCTTTCATTTTTGGTTTGCTGAGTGCTTTGATCATTGAGTGGATGTTAAATTTTGCCAAATACTTTTTCAGCATTCATTGATATGATCATGTGGGTTTGTCCTTCATTCTGTTAATGTGGTACAAATACATTAATTTATTTTCATGTGTCAAGTCATCCTTATATTCCAGTAATACAGTCCACTAGATTGTGGTATACAATCCTTTTAATGTGTTGGTGTACTCATTTTACTAATATTTTATTGAGGATTTTTGTGTTAATATTTATAAAAAATATTGGTCTGTAGTTTTGTTTTCTTGCAGTATTTTTGTTTAATTTTGATATAAGAATAATATTGACCTCATAAAATGAGGTTAAAGGTGTTCTATTTTTTTAAAGAACTTGAGAAGAATTGGTGTTAACCCTTCTTTAGATGTTTGGCAGAATTCTCTAGTGAAGTTATCTGGAGCTGGGCTTTTCTTTGTTGAGAGGTTTGTGATTACTAATCTGATCCCATTAGTCATAGGTTTGTTTAGATTTTTTTATTTCTACATAATTCACCCTTGGTAAATTGTGCGTTTCTATAAATTTATTTTGTTAGCTTATCCAATCTGTTGGCTTAAGATTGTTCATAGTTGTCCTTGTGATCTTTTTTTTATTTTTGTGGTATCAGTTACAATATCTCCTCTTACATTTCTAATATTTGTTATGTAAGCCTTTTTCTTTCTCTTAGTCAAGCTAAGGGTTTGTTAATTTGGTTGATCTTTCACCAAAAAAACAGCTCTTAGTTTTATTGCTTTTATCTATTGTTTCTCTGTTCCCTACTTTGTTCCTCCCCCTGCCATAATGTTATAATCTTTTTTTTTTCTGCTGTTAATTTTGGGTATAGTTTTTTTTACATTCTTCTAGTTCTCTGAGATGTAAAGTTAGGGGGTTAATTTCAGATCTTTTCTTTTTTTAACAGAGGCATTTATCATTATAAACTTTAGTCTTAGTACCACTTTAATTACATTCTATAAATTTGGGTATATTGTGTTTTTATTTTCATTTGTCTCAAGATATTTTAAAATTTCCCTTGTGATTTCTTCTTTGACCAATTAAATGTTGAAGAACATGTTGTTTAATTTCCAGTTCATGTAATTTTTTTTAAAGAAATGCCTTTATTAGAGGCAGTTATTACAATATGCCTGAAAGAAAAACAGGTACAAAGAGTTTTAATACTGTAGAAGTAAGTGAAAATTCAGGCCCCTTATATATGAGAAAATTTAGTATACCTATCCCTGAGATTTTGTAAGTGCCATAAATCCGCATGAAGTCATCTTCCCCCTAATATCATTTCTCCTATATATTTATAATATCCCTAAGATAAGCAAGCCCACCTTCATCTTTTCTAATGGTTCCAAGTTTCAGAGTCTAGTTCATTCCCACGTCTGAATCAACTGTTTCTTATCCTGTTCAGATCCTTTGCTAATCATTACTAATGACCTATGGTCTCTGGCCACTGCACGATTTTTGAGCATTAGAACTTAATCACAGTTTATGGGGCTTATGGTTTTCTGTTTCTAAATTTAAAACTATGAGACATAATTTCTTGTGTCCATAGTCTAGAAGGAGGATTAAGATACATAAATTGAGCCGGGCTCGGTGGCTCAGCCTGTAATCCCGCGCTTTGGGAGGCTGAGGTGAGTGAATTGCCTGAGCCCGCGGGTTCGAGAACTGCCTGGGAAACTTAGCAAGACCTCATCTCTACAATAAATAAAAAAATTAGCCGGGCGTGGTAGCGCGTGCCTGTAGTTCCAGCTACTTGGAAGGCTGAGGCAGAAGGATTGCCGGCGCCCAGCAGGTCGATCGAGGCTGCGGTGGCTGGGAACGGCCACTGCACTCCAGTCTGGGTGACAGAGTGAGAC
>NW_007246458.1:24509-37418 GCF_000164805.1 Carlito syrichta
AAAAAAAAAAAAAATATATATATATATATATATACAAATTGTAGTATTTATCACTAGGTAATATTCACTTATACACTGAATATACTCAGTGAGCTATACCCAATTATCAGCCAAATAAAATTCTAAGCAATTCATAGAGAGAAGCAGAATTTTTATTTACAATGATCACGATGATACCACTTGCATTTATTAATTCTCATAAATTTTTAGAAAATCTTAGGAGAAAAGGCAGGGTTATATCTTCCTCAACATACGTAGATGTAATATTTGTGGTGTTAACTTTTGAAAGAAGCCCCATTTCTAGGACATGAAATAACGGACATTTTTGATGAGAGAGAAATTTCAATAGTATGCCACACAAGCCTGACTTGTTGGCATGTTAAATGAGCCAGAGAGTATGAGGGATACTAGTTGAGAGTAAATATCCTAATGCAAACAGATACAGTTATTTTCTACTATAGTGGAATTAGCAAACCTAGGAAGGCATGAAAATATCAGGAGGAATTTCTCATGGATGTCAAAATGAGGACGTGAAGATTCAAAGAGGTAAGTGAGGACACAAGGATCCAGATAAATAAATGGTTTCCCAAACCTCGTCAGACCAGACTGTAGTAAAACATGGGCCAGAATCCTAATACCGTGACTGTAGACCAAAAAACTTTCTACTACCTCATGCTACATCAAGCAAATATAAGCAAGTTTTGTTATACTCAAAAAAGCCCTCTCAAAATCAGTGGGCTGAATCAAACACCATTCTGGCTCTGGGCAGATTAATTAAATCCAAATTGCATTTTGAAATGGGGAGCTGACTACAACCCAAGATACATACCCTGGGGAGTGCTATATCCTTAGGGTTGAGTAACGAAGTGAGAATCCGAAGAGGAAATCAGAAACCTAGAGAATAGTGGGAGACTGCAACAAAATTTGGGAGTTTGGAGGAGCCACAGATTCATCGTTGGGCTGGAAGTTTGGGTATGAACTTGTTAAGGGAAATTTACCAGATGAGACAATACATATAGGCAGAAGGAAAGTTAGAGAAATTCTGTAGGCAGAAACCCACAGAGAATTACTTCTGAGATACGACCGAGTAACTGAATGATTCCACCAATTGGATCTTATTTCTCTAGTGCCTTGAGAGTGGGAAAACATAGCTTTAGTTCGTATCTAGGATTAAATTGAGCTTGAAAAATGGAAAGTAAACTTAAAAAAATCACTTGATAACTTCATCTGCATCTAGTTACATCTTGGGACAGTGTATCTACATCTCATCTGATTTTTATGCAGGCAATTTCCCTAGACTCAGACTATTGTAAAATCAAGTGTATTTAAAAGTGCATCCTCTGATTTGTACAAAAGTAGTTATGGACAAAGGGCAGGGATAAATATCAAAGAGATTTTTAAAAGACAGAGATATATAGACCGGGACAAAGGCGTTTACTCTGTTCTGTATTGTTTACTTAACTATTGAACTTTTTTTTTACCCCAATACAGTCTCCAAAACTGCAAATTCAACATATATAATGCTTAATAAAACATGTTTTTGCTACTTCTGCTCCTTCTTCTACGATTCCTATCTTGGTGAGAAGAACTAATATTTACCAGTCTCCCAAGTTTAAAAAACAAACAAAAACTAAACTTGCCTCTCTCCCTAATCCCACATCCAGTGGGTCATACACCCCTTTAGATTCACTACGATTAGTCTAGCTGAGGTCATCATTCCTTCATTTATTGCAATAGTTGCCCTACTGGTCTTTTCCTCTAATGCAGTCCCATCATTCATGCCATACTGCTGACAGAGTAATCTTTTTAAACAAAAATATGGTCCTGACAATTATCTTCAGGAAAATATCAAAATTTTAAAAATACAGTTTAGAGACTTCTACTTATTGTAATTTGGGTGATTCTCATGACCATGTTTAAGTGCATGGTCTCCAAAATAGTCTAGTTTATATCTAATTTGCACCGCATTGTGTGCCTTTTGAAAGGCTATTTAATCTTTTTGGTATTTTCTCTCATCTGTAATTGAAATTATTAAACATACTGAATATGTTTGAAGAAATGTTTGAAGGAGATGGAAAAATGAATATCAAGCAAAACATTATGATGAATTACCAAGTAGAATTTTAAAACTACCAGATAGAATATAAATTTGAAAATTCTGAAATTTACAAAATAAATGTTTTAAGTTTAAAATTTAAAAAAAAACTTCACAAAAAGCTCATCAAAATTCAGCAATATATAAAAACATAACACAACATGACTGAGTTGGATTTATCCTGAAACACATAAAGATTGATATAAGATTAAGAAAATAATTAACTACATTAATTATAAATCATAATTACGCTAATAAAAAAGAAAAATGCCGGGCTTGGTGGCTCACCCTGTAATCCCTTGCCTTTGGGAGGCTGAGGTGAGTGGATTGCCTGAGCTCGCGGGTTCAAGACCCACCTGGGCAACTTGGAGAGACCTCATCTCTACAGTCAATCAAAATATGAGCCGGGCATGGTAGTACACACCTGTAGTTCCAACTACTTGGAAGGCTGAGGTGGAAGGATCGCCAGAGCCCAGCAGGTTGAGGCTGCGGTGGCCGGGAGAGGCCACTGCATTCCAGTCTGGGTGACAGAGTGAGACTCCACCTCAAAAAAAAAAAAAAAGAGAAGAAAAAAGAAAAATATTTGATACAATTTAACTTCCAATCAGGAAGCATAGAATACCAAGAAGTATAGAAAACTATCTTAATTTGCTGAAGAGCATCTAGAAGAAAAATTTGAAACATTCTACTTAATGATGAAACACTCTAAATACTTCCCTTACTTTAAAAAAAACTGTTTGCCTGTTTAAAAAATAAAATAAAATGTGTGCCCCAAATCACCATTTCTAATCAAAATGAATTCTATCTAGCACAGCATAGCGAGAAAAAATAAATAAGAGTTGTAAAAGTTGAAATGGAAGAAACAAAACTACCATTAGTCACAGATGGTATAAGTGTCTACATTTTTTAAAAATTGAAAAAAATCTACAAGAAAATTCTTAGAATTAATTAGAAAGCAAGCAAAATTGCTAGATTCAAATTCTATATAACAGAAAGAAATGCTCAAAATATGTAATTTTTATGAATAACATTTAAAATATTGTCTTAAAAAATCTATAAAGGGCTAAGACAAATCTAACAAAAATGTATAAGGCCTTAAGGGGAAATTTTTACAATAGTAGTAAAGAAAACCTACATAAATAAAGAGATATACCATATTCATTGACTAGAAGACTAAATAAGTAGAACAATTCTGCCATGATTTATCAATCACTCACTACAGATAAACAAATTCTGACAAGTTTTGAGTATATACATATGTGTATGTGTTAAGAACTTGGGAAGCTGATTTTAAATTGATATGAAAAAAGCCAAAAATAGCAAAAAAAACCAAACTTATTTAGGAAAACAAACAAACAAGATGGGAGGTCCTTATCTTACCAGATATTCTGACTTACTAGAATGCTGTTAGATTAAGAAAAGATTGTATCAGAGCAAGAATAGAAAAATAACCAAATAGACAGTCCAGAAATATATTGAAAACTAACACCTTTTACCTCCATATTCAGCCTGGACAATGAGAATTGTAACCACATCTTGTTGACAGTGTTAACATGACTCTGCCATTCCACTATCTTCATAGCATTTCTTTACTATCCCAGGGCTGTCCTGCCAAGGCAAATGGTTTGATGGTTTATTACAGGAATGTTCCAAAAGACCCCACAACTTTTCAATGAAAAACATCAACAATTTACTTTGAACCCCTCATCTCAAAATCCTCTCTTTATTCTTTCCACGAACCCTCAAGTATCATGATCTTTACCCAATACTAAGCAAGCCCCCACAACAAAATAACCTTAAACCATACTTCCAGTTCTCAATAAATTTTGAACTTGCTTTCCCCATGCTAAGACACAGCCAATACTTTGTGAAGTGGCATTCCCCCTTACCACAACATGCAATAAACTCAGCTTTATCTCCTAGTGACACCTGAGGAGGCCAGTTTTAATAATATCCACATTTATACCGAAACTTCATTGATGACAGATCTTGCATGGCAGATCAGTGAGGAAACAAAGTATTGACTTTCGATACACAATGCTGAAATAATTGATTTTATCATTACAGAAAACTACAAAATTGGACTCAGTGTCTACTATGTACAGCAATCAATTTCAAGGTATATTAAAAACTTACATGCAAAAAGAAAAACTATAAAAATGTTAGAAGACAGTATAGAATATAATCTCCAGATAAGGAAGGTTTTTAAAATAAGATACAATAAACACAATATATAAAAAATAAGACTGATGAATTTAATTTCATGAAAGTTAAAAATTTTAGTTTATTGATAAAAAAGACAAACCATAATTTAGAGAAGAGAGTTAACTACATATATAACACACAAAAAAAATTAGAATCAAGAATATAGATGAGATAGTCCCAATTCTCCACTGCGATATGTTACAGAGCATTGAAAATAAGGTAAAGCATTCTCATTTTTAAGAGTCAAGTATAACATTAACACTTAACTCTCAGATACACAGTACAAAAAGAGAAAATTGCAACCCAATATCATGTATAAATATTGATGGAAAAGTTCACATTGAATATTCGCGGAAAAAAATACAAAAAGAATTTCTACTCATTAATAAGAAAGAAAACAGCCAGGTTCTGTGGCTCAGCCTGTAATCCCAGCACTTGGGGAGGCCGAAGTGAGTGGATTGCCTGAGCCCACGGGTTTGAGACCCGCCTGGGCAACTTGGTGAGACCTCATCTCTACAATAAATCAAAAATTAGCCAGGCGTGGTAGCACGCGCCTATAGTTCCAGCTACTTGGAAGTCTGAGGCGGAAGGATCGCCGGAGCCCAGCAGGTCGAGGCTGCAGTGGCCCAGAGTGAGACTCCAACTCAAAAAATAAATAAATAAATAAATAAGAAAGAAAACAAATAACCCAATTTTTTAAAAAGGACAAAAAATAATAGTCAAAAATAAAGAAAAATAAATATAAAAAATGCTCAATTTCAGAATGCAAATTAAGTCTGTACCAAGAAACCAGTTTACACACATCAGATTAACAAAAATTTACAAGTCAGATATTATCAAGTGTTGGAAAAGACAGAGAACAGGAATCTTATAATATATAACTGAGCTTGCAAAGAGGTAGAACTGTTTTGGAAAATGATCTAACATTATCTGATGTATAGCACGCTTTCCCTATTTCTCAACAATTTTAAAACTATTTTGGCTGGGCTCAGTGGCTCGGCCTGTAATCCCAGCACTTTGGGAGGCCAAGGCGAGTGGATTGCCTGAGCCCATGGGTTCAAGAACAGCCCTGGCAACTTGGCGATACCTCTTTACAATAAATAAAAAATTAGCCAGGTGTGGTAGTGTGCGCCTGTAGTTCTGCTTCTTGAAAGACTGAGGCAGAAGGATCACCGGAGCCCAACAGGTCAACACTGGAGTTACCATGAGTGTGCCACTGCATCCAACCCGGGCGACAGAGTGAGACTCCAACTCCAAAAAAAAAATTTTTATTATTCTCTTTTCAAACATTAGTTATTTGCTTTAAATGATTATTTCTGGAAAAGTAGTCAAACAGAAATTGTCCAAATAAGTCCCTCTAAGACTTCAAGTGAGTCAGTTCTTCAATTTTCCATTCATTCTCCTACCAGCCTTTAGTTCCTCATCTACAGACTGGCATATCCAAGAAGAGGAAAAAAAAGAAGGAATACTAAATTGCTATTTTCCGTGAAAGTCTATATGGCTTAATCTGAAAGTGAATATAGATTATATTTCCCCTCTAGGTCCTGCAATCCTGAACTGAGCACGAAATGGAGAAGTTAACCATTGAAAGGAAGAGAGTGGTAATGTATCAGTGCTTCAGTCTGCAGAAATTCCAGTAATTACACTGTCTCTTAGACACTATTTGGGAGTTAAATATAGGCACACTGTCCTGTCCATGGTTAAGGGCTCCTTTTTCAATCAGGGGAAGAAAAATCCAGAGACTTTTTTCCCTCTTCATACTCTAATAGGAATGTTTTATCTGGCTGAGTGAAGCCCCACTAAAAGGTTGCTATTTCTCCATTATTTCTGCCTCAGCTCTGAATTCCCACAGCTCTTTGTACCACCATCGAGACACTTATCAGAGCGAAAGGGATACGGCAGATTTCTATCCTGCTAACTTGTAGACCTTTTCTGGGCATCTTCACATCCCTTAACACAGGGCCTCAGAGGTAGTTTGCAATAAATTGATGCTCCTTGACTTGAACCTATTCAGCAAATACCACAACTCCAAATGGCATAACTAAATGACAGAGTCCAATTTCTGACTCTTTCCTAGTAAAGAACAGTTTGCTAACAAAGGCTTTTGAGTCATATATATCTCCTAAAGCAAAGCCCCTAAGATGGAAAGTAGCATCCAAGATTCTTAGGTGAATCTGAATCAATTCTTATCAGAATTTAGCTTTTGTAAAATCTCACAAGTTTTCCAGCCTGTGACATATCTCTCATCGGGTAGATGATACGTGAAAGTAAATTAAATGTCTGTTTAAGTAACATCATAATAAATGTTTTAAAGAGAAAAACCATATGTAAAAAATAAGGGATCAACATATCTTAAGGAGACTATAATCATTTATCCTCTTTTTTTCTAAAGAGATTTTCTGCTTTTCAAGCTGATGCCATGAGTTTACCAAGGAAAATGGGGTGCGTGGGTATCACCTTGAAATCAAATTAAGCAAATGGTGCCCTAATGGCCTAAAAGAATTAATATACCTTCAACACATGAGCTGTTTCCTTCAGAGAAATAAGATCCTTATTAATTTGGACCAAAAAATCATGAAAAAAAGGGCAGGTATAAGAAATGTTATCCCCCTTTGGGGAATGGAGCAAGCAAGACAGGAAATTGAAATGACTGACCTTTGTCATAGAGGGAGACATGTGTCAGAGCTAATTACAGAGACCATTTTGGCTCTTATTTTAAATTGTCAGACTTCTGCAATTAGAAATCACTTATGCTCTCAGTGCTATATTAATTTGTACTTAGATCAAAGACTCTGAGACTATCATGCCTAGAAGTGACCTTGGAGGCCAAACTCTTCATTTTTCAGATGAGGAAACTGATACCCAGAGAAGTGATAAAATTTGTTCAGAGTCAAAGTCGCACATACACCCGAGAATCAAAGTTTGGCTTAAGTCCAGTAGTTTTTCCTCTGATGATGCTATGTTTCAGAGAAAAGTTACTTACATTTTCTTTTTTAAATATTTTATGTAATAAATGTATTGCACAAATGTTAAAGTATGTTATAAAATTTTAAAATATGCTTACCTCATGCACCATTGTTTCCAGTACTTCGTTTCTGATATTAACATGTGTACTCAAATACAGACATGAATACACATGCCACCACTGGGTGACCTTCCCTCCTTAGGGTGCCTGTAATACTCAGTGCATCTTTGATCTTTGCATTAAAGACATATATAAAGATCTATTTACACCTGTCACCCTTGCTATATATTTGCTTATTGAGAATAAAGACTGGGTCTTATTCAACTTTGTATTCCAAAATGTTAATACAAAGTAAATCTATTGAAAGAGTAAATGATTTAATGTGCCCATTACAAGACAAGCATTTTTCAAATGATCCATGACAATATCGAAGACTAATTAGTGTTTTAGGTGATTTAACAAGCAACATGCCTTGGGTCTTCTGAAGAAGGAACTCTAAACGAGGTTAACCGATAACAGCATCTCCTTTCTCTGTCTCAAAGAAAAATCATTCAATGGTTTTGTCAAATCCAACTCCTCTCTCTGAGTATGAAATCCTAACACACCTTCTGAGTATTATTCCATTAATCACCCCGAATCCTTAGTTTCTCCACTTATTAATTGCCCTCTACCTATAAACAAACAAACTTAAAGCTTCTTGTTGCCCCATGTCCCCCACAAACTAATTATATTTTTTTCACTTTCACTAGAGTTGTTTTCACTACCCATCTCTGCTTACTGAGTGTTCACTTTTTCTTCCTCTCCTTTAAACTTGGCACATAAACAAATGATGAATATAAGAACTTCAAAACCTAAGCATTATGCAGTTGAACCACCAGGTTCAATTGCCTTAACTTGCCTCAATTTGTTTCCTAGGCACCTTCAGTTCTCCATG
The DNA here is from genome assembly GCF_000164805.1 of Carlito syrichta. Classification (NCBI taxonomy): domain Eukaryota; kingdom Metazoa; phylum Chordata; class Mammalia; order Primates; family Tarsiidae; genus Carlito; species Carlito syrichta. The sequence continues at coordinate 32,709 of NW_007246458.1, forward strand.
GCTCCTAACCTCTAATTCACCACAGCCCCTTTAGTTTACCACAACTGAAGATTGGTCCTTACTCCTTTACTTTGATCCTACTTTTGAGTCATATTTAATTCGGAGGAGTGGGGAGCAAGATGGGCAGAAAGTTGTCTAGCCACGCTGATAAAAACTCAAGTCTTACATAACTCAGGTTTCAGGTTCCTAAACCGAACCACAGTTTTTCATTTCAGGCTTCTTTGAAAAGTTGGTCCCAGAGCCACCACAAATACAATCAGAAATAAAACCTCATCAAGGTAAAAGAATAAAAAAGTTAAGGTAGAAAATTTATGAAATTGGTTCATTAATTTAGAAAGCCAGAATATCTTCTGAAATACCAGCAGAAAGCTCTCTCACTATCCTCTCTAATCCAGGTCAAGCTGAAGAGTCCAGAACTGTTGTGTGATCCAGGCACTCCCAGAGAACAGATGTTCCTGATAAGGGAAGCTGCCTTCTCCCATCTTCTCGTGGATCTTTCTCTCCTTCCTGCAGCTGTAACTCGTGTGCTGCTTTGCAACTAAAGTCCAAAGCAGTCTTTGCTCCAGCTTCACCAGCCCTTCTGCGATTTCGGGTCATGGGGCCATCTGTTTTATCATGTGAGCCGCTCTCCAGGGCTTTAGGGATCCCAGCATGAACACAGGGATGGCCAAATCTATTACCTTGGGCTGTTGGAAATATCGGCAGTAGCTGCTGCCTGTCAACTAGGAAAAGTATAGTTTGCTAAAATCCCAAGTTAGGCACCTAATTAGCCATGTGAACTTGCCAAGGTCCTTAACCTTAATAAGCCTTCGTGTCTCAGCAGAAAAAGCAGATATAATAATACCTAAGTATAATAATACCTGATCTATAATAAGTAGAAAATTTTTACTTATTATACATACCAGCAAGTGATACATGCTAAAGAAATAGTTGTTATTTTAGTTTTTTACCATTTCCAATGTTATTATTTACTTTAGCAGTCATTTACTCCAAGTGGAAACATTTGTATATCTTCTCTGACTTCTGCCAAGATACGTGACTTCAGTGGATAGAGATACCTTACCAAATTTATAAGTCCTGTAAAACCATTTGTCAAATTTTCTCTCTGTTGTCCATTTTACTCATTGTATAATTTTAGCTCTGCATAAGATTCATTCAATAATTTATGGAATAATTATTATATGTCTACGATATACAAAGTGCTATGCTAGCCACTGGAGATAAAAGCTGTAAATAAGGTAAACAGTATCATTGCGTTTGTGGAGTCTAGACGACTGGGGAAGGATTAACAGGAGAGGGTGAGTGTTCCAAACAAAATGAACTGCACATAGGAAGAAGTCCTGTGTGCCCCGAGGATTCTCCTCTGCTAATAATGCTGGTTCCAGCCAGGCTCGGTGGCTCAGCCTGTAATACCGCACTTTGGGAGGCTGAGGTGAGTGGATTGCCTGAGCCTGCAGGTTCGAGACACGCCAGGGCAACTTGGCGAGACCTCATCTCTACAATAAATTAAAAAATCAACTGGGCATGGTAGTGTGTGCCTGTAATTCCGGCTACTCGGAAGGCTGAGGCGGAAGGACCGCCAGACCCCAGCAGGTCAAGGCTGCAGTGGCCGGGAGCGGCCACTGCACTCCAGTCTAGGCGACAGAGTAAGACTCTACTCAAAAATAATAATAATAATAATAATTCTGGTTCCACTGCTAGCACACAAAGTACAGCTGCAGTCTGGGCTACTGAGTAAGTTGATACAGCAAAAGTGCTGAGCTGCCATTGAAATCTAAGAAATGTGAAACAGGACCCTTGTAGATACCAGTAATTGTAACGCTGGCTTTATTCTTATATGACGGTGGCCATTTATGGTGGTATGGTAACAGGTAGAATAAAGACTGCTCGGTTCTCAAAAAACTCAAGATAACCATGCTATACATTCCTTGTGTATATTCAAATTTCTTGGCTCCCTTACTCGAACAGGGCATATATTGGTAGAGAATCTGGCCTGAGTACCACAAGAACATCATAAAATTCATGGCTTTTGCTTCTTCTTCCTTTTATTTAATGAACTTCAAATGAGTTTCATGAGGTTGATTCTCTGTCAGCCCTTTGACATATCTTAGTGGTAGAGGAACATGGATACTGTGTGGGGCAGTTCAAGGATTTAGACTTTAAGCACAAATACAAAAATAAATGTCCAGCCTCAACTCCAAACTTTTGACCTACTCTGAGAGGGTGGAAGGCACATGGTGCATTTGAAGAAAAAGAAGCCAGTAGGGATAGAAAGAGTAAGAGCATAGAGAAGCGAGTGACAGGAGACAAACGGATGAGGTAGATAGGCCAGGACAAGTTTGTGTAGGACACACAGGCCATGTCAAAATAAAACGGGATCTCATGAAAGACAATGACATACATACTCTATCTTTTTGAAAGGTTAAAAAAAGCAAATGCATTCCAAGAGTAAAAGAAATCTCAGAATGGCAAACATCCTGCCAGAAAAAAAAAACAAAAAAACACTTCAATATAGAAATGTGATTGCTATGACATCACTTTGATCAGTAACTGAAGAAGACACAAGGAAAACATTGGATTCCTATGTATGTGTCATTCACTCAGGGAGCCAGAGCTTCGCTGAGTCCCATGAGATGGGTTTGGAGTAGATCTGGAAGATCACGTGGCATGGCTCCCTGCCAGCAAGTGAATGAGGCAAGGAGTCAGGTCACACTGACGAGATGGCTTTAATGTTGTCACAGAGAATGCTAGGGTGTCTGAACATACATATATGTGTGGGTGTGTACATATGCATATCCGTGTATGTATGTATATATGTACACACAAACATCATATGTATATGTATTTTTAAACACCAGGGGATCAATAGAAAGAGACCACATGACTTGTTTACGAAAAGATACTTAAGTGGGACAAGAAAGGTATTCTTTTAACAAAAATGTATCTTGTGACTTCTATTTTCTAGGCACCCTTTTAATGACAAACTACATAGCAGGAAGTAAGACGCAAAACGTCTACCCTCATCGGGGGTGCAGGGAGGCAGATTATGAACCTGTGCTCAAGTACATATATAGGACGTCAGATCCAATAAGTACAAGGGAGGAAAATGAAACAGGGAAGAGAGAGGCAGAGTGTTGTGGTCAAAGACACCCTCACAGATAAGATGTATTTGAATGGCATCCTAAAGGAAGAAGGGGGCCCACCATGTGGATATTGAGGCTTCTAAATAGGAGCAGGGAGAGCAGCCCCAACACAGAAGTGTGCTGCCAAAAGGCACAAGAGGTCAGAAAGGATCAGTGGCCCAGCTCATCCTCAATAAGGAGTTTTATTAAATTGTTTGGTAGACAGTAAGCAATAACTGATCTCCATTTCCTCACACAACCCTTCAGTAAAATCCTTCCAGTTGCTTCTTGCCACCAGAGTGGGAACAGTAAATTGCTGAGTCTTGTTTTACTATTGTCTTCAGCTATACCCTCAGGTTATTCAAGGAAGGCCCAAAACATTGGTATGAAAGTAACCTACAATTAAAGGAAGACATATGAGAAGACAAAAATTATACATGAAAATAATTCCCAGCCAGGCGTGGTGGCTCAGCCTGTAATCCCAGCACTTTGAGAGGCCAAGGCAAGAGGATTGCCTGAGCACAAGGGTTCGAGACCAGCCTGGGCAACTTGGTGAGACCTCGTCTCTACAATAAATCACAAAAAAACCTAGTCAGGTGTGGTGGTGTGTGTCTGTTGTTCCAGCTACTTGGAAGGCTGAGGCAGAAGGATCGCCTAAGCCCAGCAGGTTGAGGCTGCAGTGGCCGTGAGCGTGCCATGGCACTCCAGCCTGGGAGACAAGGGTGAGTTTCCAATTCCAAAAAAAAAAAAAAAGAAAGAAAGAAAAGAATTCCCAATTTTAAGAGCAGAAATTCTGCTCAAGGGAGTTAACTGGCAGACTACACAAAGCCCTCCAGTGACTCCGGGAGAATTCTCCCTAACAGTCATCATATCTGCATGAACTTTTCCAGAACACCATGCTGAAGTTGCATTCTTTTTTTTTTTGAGTTGGAGTCTCACTCTGTCGCCCAGACTGGAGTACAGTGGCCACTCCCGGCCACCACAACCTCGACCTGCTGGGCTCCGGTGATCCTTCCGCCTCAGCCTTCCGAGTAGCTGGAATTACAGGCATGCGCTACCACGCCCGGTTGATTTTTTGATTTATTGTAGAGATGAGGTCTCGTTGCCCAGGCGGGTCTCAAACTCACAGGCTCAGGCAATCCACTCACCTCAGCCTCCCAAAGGCGCGGGATTACAGGCTGAGCCTGCATTCTTGGTTGAGATACTTGTAGGATACAACTATTCCCATAGATTTACTTTAAGAGAACCCTCTCCCTGAGTCTTAGCCCTGAGATTTGAGTAGAGACAGATCCCTTCTCCCTCTCAAGATAACAGGGCAAGTCTAGAGTGACTCAAGCCAGTTAATCAGTTATTCAGTACTGTTGGTCACAGTGCTAAGGGTAGCCTAAGCAAGTTCAATCCAAGTGACCCTTGGAGTTTTTGCTAGGAATTTCTGGATGTATTTGTTTGCTAGGCTGGCTTAAACAACAGAAATTTGTTCTCTCAAAGTTCTGGGGGCTGGAAGTCTGAGATCAAGGATTTTTTTGTTGTGTTTTTGTTTTGGTGTGTGTGTGTGTGTGTGTGTGTGTGTGTGTGTGTGTGTGTGTGT
>NW_007246458.1:37562-46104 GCF_000164805.1 Carlito syrichta
GTTTCTGCTATTGTGAATAGAATTGCAACAAACATGCGTGTGCAGGTATCTTTTTTGTAGAATGATTTGAGTTCCTCTGGGTATATTCCCAATAAGGAGATTGCTGGGTCATATGGAAGGTCAATTTCTAGTTCTTTCAGAAATCACCACGCTGTCTTCCAAAGAAGTTGTATTAGTCTGAATTCCCACCAGCAGTGTAGAAGCATTCCTTTTTCTCCACATCCTTGCCAGCATCTGTTGTTGTTTGTTTTATTAATGATGGTCATTCTTACTGGGATTAGGTGGTAACTCCATGTGATTTTGATTTGCATTTCTCTGATGATGAGTGAGACTGAGCATTTTTTCACGTGTCTGTTGGCTGCCTGTATGTCTTCTTTGAGAAGTGTCTATTCATGTCTTTTGCCCACTTTCTAATCGGGCTGTTTGTTTTTTTCTTTTTGGCTCATTTGAGTTCCTTGCAGATCCTAGATGTTAGACCTTTATCAGATATACAGTTGGCAAATAGTTTTTCCCATTCTATGAGCTGTCTCTCTGCTCTGTTGATGGTATCTTTTGCTTTGCAGAAGCTCATTAGTTTGATGAGGTCCCACTTTATCTTATTTCTTATGGTGTGGGCACTTAGGTTTTTGATCAGGAATTGGTTGCCAGTTCCAATTTCCGTAAGGGTGTCTCCTGCATTTTCTAAGATTCTTATAGTTTGAGGGTTTACATTTAGGTCTTTGATCCATTTAGAGTTGATTTTTATATGGGAGGTAGGGGTCCTGTTTTTTTTTTGTTTTTTTTTTTGAGTTGGAGTCTCACTCTGTCACCCAGACTGGAGTGCAGTGGCCGCTCCCGGCCACCGCAGCCCCGACCTGCTGGGCTACAGCGATCCTTCCACCCCAGCCTTCTGAGTAGCTGGAACTACAGGCGTGCGCTACCACGCCCGGCTCATTTTTTGATTTATGGTAGAGATGAGGTCTCGCCTGCCCAGGCGGGTCTCGAACCCACGGGCTCAGGCAATCCACTCACCTCAGCCTCCCAAAGGCGCGGGATTAAAGGCTGAGCCACCGAGCCCAGCTCATTTTATTTTATTTTATTTTTTTGAGTTGGAATTTCACTCTGTCTCCCAGAATGGAGTGCAGTGGCACGCTCCTGGCCACCGCAGCCTCAACCTGCTGGGCTCCTCCGGGGGGTCCTGTTTTAATCTTCTGCATGTGATCAGCCAGTTTTCCCAGCATCATTTACTGAATAGGTTCTCCTCTCCCCAGTGGTTGTTGTTGGAGGCTTTTTCAAAGATGAATTGGTTGAGAAATTAAGGCTTTACTTCCAGAATCTCTATCCTGTTCCATTAGTCTATATGCCTGTTCTTGTACCAATACCAGACTGTTTTGATTACCATAACCTTATAGTAAAGCTTGAAGTCTGGAAGTTTGATACCTCCTGCTTTGTTTCTTTTCCAGGGATTGTTTTGGCTATTCGTGGTCGTTTATGTTTCCTTAAGAATTTCTGTATTGTCATTTCCAGGTCTGAGAAGAATGATGGATATTGGTAATTTAATGGGTATTGTGTTGAATCTGTAGATTGACTTTGGTAGGATGAACATCTTAACAATGTTGATTCTTCCAATCCACGAGCATGAAAGATTTTTCCATTTGTCTGTGTCTTCTTGGATTTCTTTGAGCAGTGTTTTATAGTTCTCATTATAAAGGTCTTTCACTTCTCTGGTTAGGAAGATACTGAGGTATTTTATTTTTTTGTGGCTTTTGTGAATGGAATTGTGCTTTTTATTTGGTTCTCTGCCTGCTTGTTGTTGGTGTATAAGAATGCCACTGTCTTTTGGACAAAGTCCTTTATCAGTGCAAGCAGTGATAATTTGACTTCCTCTTTTCCTATTTGAATACCCTGATTTCCTTCTCTTGTCTAATTGCCCTAGCTAGGACTTCCAACACAATGTTGAATAAGAGGGATGAGAGTGGATGGCTTGTCTTGTTATAGTTTTCAGGGGAAATGTTTCCTGTTTCTGTCCATTTAGCAGTATGTTAGCTGTGGGTTTATCGTAGATGGCACTTACTATTTTGAGGTATGTTCCTTCTATACCTATGTGTTTGAGGGTTTTTATCAAAAGGGATGCTATATTTTATCAAAAGCCTTTTCTGCATATAATGATATAATCATGTGATTCTTGTTTTTTCATCTGTTGATGTATTTAATTATACTTATGGTCTTGCAAATGTTGAACCAGACCTGCATCCTGGGGATGAAGCCTACTTGGTCATGGTGGATGATTTTTGAGATGTGTTTTTGGATCTGATTTGCTAGAATCTATGCTCATAAGGGATATTGGCCTGTAGCTCTCTTCTTCTTCTTTTTTTTTTTTTGCCTCTCTACCTGATTTAGGTATTAGTGTAATGTTAGCTTCATACAATGTAAAATCCTCTTCTTTCTTTCTTTTTTTTTTTTTTTTTTTTTGAGTTGGAGTCTCACTCTGTCACCCAGACTGGAGTGCAGTGGCCCGGCTGCAGCCTCGACCTGCTGGGTTCTGACGATCCTTCCGCCTCAGCCTTCCAAGTAGTTGGAACTACAGGTACGTGCTACCACGTCTGGCTAATTTTTGACTTCTTGTAGAGATGAGGTCTTGCCAAGTTGCCCAGGCAAATCTCAAACCCGCGGGCTCAGGCAATCCACTCACCTCAGCCTCCCAAACCTCTGGGATTACAGGCTGAGCCACCGAGCCCGGCAAAATCCTCTTCTTAAAAGAATACCAATCATGTTGAATTAGGGTCCTTCCTAGTGACTTCATTTTAACTTAATTACCTCTCTCCAAATATGATCACTCTGAGGTGCTAAAACTTTAGCATATGAGTTTTAGGGGGACACAATCAGCCCATAACACTGGCACAGACTAGTTTTTCAAGAAGCCATCCTAAGATATTTTTCCTAGGTATTTTCATCCTAAGATGACAATAGTGGTATGAGAATATAAGCAGCAATTCTGTGATCTAGAGGGACCATAGAAAGTTCACAGTGACAAATTCTGAGCTACTTTATCAAACCTCACCTGCTGAGGTGGACAGATTTTCAGTTATTCAAACCAACACATTTCTTTTGTACTTACACCCATTTTGGTCATTTTATATCTCTTATAATTAATTTATTTTTTACAGATAAAGCCTAAGTTTAAAAATTAATTTAAAATGTTTTAAAATTAATAATATATGGGATTTATATTTAGAGGTTAAATGGCACTTTTCCCTGCACCACCAACTGAGATCTCTCTTCCTTGAAATCTCAAGCAAGTCAAGGACACAGAGGTAAAGTATACATGCAGCATAAATTGAAATACATGTTTTTAATTTCTTCTAAAGAGAACACCAAAATAGGCTGAGCTCGGTGGCTCAGCCTGTAATCCCAGCACTTTGGGAGGCCGAGGCGAGTGGATTGCCTGAGCCCATGGGTTCGAGCCTGGGCAACTTTGGCGAGACCTTGTCTCTACAATAAAATAAAAAATAGCTGGACTTGGTAGCACTCCTCTGTAGTTCTGGCTACTCGGAAGCCTAAAGCGGAAGGATAGCTGGAGCCTAGCAGGTCGGCACTGGGGTGGCCATGAGTGTGCGTGCCACTGCACCCCAGCCTGGGCGAAGGAGTGAGACTCCAATTCAAAAAACAAAAAACAAAATAGTAATCTAGATGTGGGTTAAGCAGGCAGTCACGAACAAGAATTTCTGAATTCCACCACCAGTTACAATGCTAGTTTTTAATTCATGTTTCAAAAAAAAATAGCTGTTTGGATTTGGCCCATCACCTTAGTCTTACTTTCTCCTCCTTTGAAATAAACCCAGGCACCTCTGCTTCACACATAATTGTTATGTACCAGAAACCTGATTACTTGAGAAGGAGATGCATATCAAAAGTGTGGCTCCACGGTGACTTTACATAATAGCTCTTTTCAGCAAAACAGTCAGAATTAGGACGTAACAGCTATCCATCTTTTATGACAGGGGCCACCTCCAGAGATTCATCTCATGGTATTTAAGTGATCACTGTTTCAGGTTTTATTTGTATTCCAGCTTTCTCCCAAGTTTCTAGGCTAAATGTTTAAGTCACCAAAAAAATGCAAAAGAACAAGATTTTCTGAATAATTCTCTATGTTTCTTCCTTAAAAAAAAAAATGGGAGCTACCTAACTCCAATCAGGATGGCCATCATCAATAACTCAAAAAAAAAAAAAACAACAGACGCTGGAGAGGATGAGACGAAAAGGGAATACTTCTACACTGTTGTTGGGATTGTAAAATAGTACATCCTCTGTAGAAAATAGTGTGGCAATTCCTAAAAGACCTAAAAATCAACCTTCCATATGACCCAGCAATCCCCATTCTGGGAATATACCAGGAGGAACTCAAATCACTCTATGAAAAAGATAACTGCACAGGCATGCTCATTGCAACGTTATTTACAATAGCAAAAATGTGGAACCAAATGTGCTGCCATCAAAAGTGAACTAGATTAAAAAATGTGGTACATATACACGATGGAATATTATGCAGCCATAAAGAACAAAATTATGAACTTCACAGCAATTTAGATAGACTTAGAGTCTATAATACTCAGTGATCTATCACAGAAACAAAGAACTAAGTACCACATGTTCTCACTCATAAGCACACCCTTAACATTTATCGTAATACTATAAGAAAGGGATTGGCAGTAGTGGGAAACTGCCAGGGGAAAGGGGGGAGACACTTCATTAATAAGGGTACCTGATCTCAAACCAGGTGAAGTGGGGACCAAAGTGAGGCCCAAACTTTACCTGTACAGTGACCATGTGTATACTTAACCCTGAATTGTACCCCACCTCTTTCAAATAAAAATAAAAATAATTTTAAAAAGTGAACTGGATAAAGAAAATGTGGAACATACACATGATGGAATATTACATAGCCATAAGGAAGAAGAGAATTGTGGGCTCTGCAGCAAATTGGATGGAACTGAAAACAATCACACTTAGTGATCTATCACAGAAACAAAGAACTGAATACCACATGATCTCACTTATAAGTGGGATCTGAACATTAATCACAATAGCACAAGGAAGGAATTGAAAGTTGTGGAACACTCCCAGAGAAAGGGGGGCACATAACAACACAGAGTGTATCTGGTCCTAAACCAGGGGGAGTGAGGACCAATTGGAGGTCCAAACTTCACCTGTACATAGATTTCTTATGTATCTAATCCTGACTTGTACCCCACATCTCTATAATAAAAGTTATTTTTTTTAATTGGGAAAAATCATTTTCTTGTAAGACACCAACGTAGTTTTGTTCTTGATTCCTAATGTCAAGAAAACCATGTGAGAATATAAGCAGCAATTCTGTGCCCCAGAGGGACCATAGAAAATCCACAGAGCAAATTTAATCAACGAAAGAGTTACTATGGGTCCAAAATATGGCATTGAAATGTCAAAGTTCAGAGCTATATATCTTATTGCCCCAAAACATTTTCTATTTCTCTGCTTAAAATATGAGGAAAATTGTACATAGGAGCTTATAAAGACATGCTTTTGAAATTGCAGCTGGTTAAAATTATATTATCAGTGTAATGAGAACTCAAACCTTAGAAACTTCTGTCAAACATGTAAACAACTTCAGAGATCAAAGGATGTCAAGGGCAGACTCACACATTGCATTGAAAACAAACATTTCAGTCACCTAACCAGAAGGCTATCTGGATTTTTTCTTGGGGTTTACATTTCAGAGGAATCAGTGGCCATGAAGTGGAGTTTTCCTGTCCTCAAAGGTAAAGAATTAAGCTGCCTCCTCCCAGAGCACTTGGACTTAGTATTTATTCACTTCTTGTGCTATCACACCTCTCTTTCTTCTTTCACCTCAGTTCAGGAAGCTTTGTCCCAACCCTTGCCTTATTTCTGCTTTTAGCTTTAGGTAATGGACTGAGATTGTCTCATCTCTGTCTTATTCTCATTAAAGGTGTCTTTCAAGAAGAAATGGTATGCCACCCCTAATATTCTAATACAACAGGTTATGGTATTGCTAAGCAAACAAGAGGACAGAAGGGGAATGGATGTCCATATTTTCTCTACAGTACACAGTGTGGGCATCAGTCATCATTATTCTCCAGAAAAAGAGCCAAGTGTAGAGAAAAATTACAGATTACATCTGCCTCTTACTACAATTGAATTACACTTTGCAGTCACAGATCTGTCTGGCCATTTACCACAAATACAGATTAGCACTTGAACCTCCTTGGTTTCCCTGTTTATAAAAATGTTTTTTTCCTGACTGTGGAAGAATTTTCTCTAAAAGTTAGTTCATAAGCAAAATGATTTGCAACTACTTAACTTTTAAGAGTAATTCCTTATAATATTTTCAAGTAGACTAAAAACATCTACTTACCAAGAATATTTTACATGTTGAAATATGGCCTATGGTTACGTTAGTATCTTTAAATACATAACTAATGTTAGAGCAATATGACATTACAAGAGAAAAACATACATATCATGGCCTCTCTACCGACAGTGCAGTTTGCCAAGGTCTTAGGTTTTTGTTTTTGTTTCTTTTTTTGTCTTTTTTTTTTTTTTTTTGAGTTGGAGTCTCACTTTGTCAACCAAACTAGAGTGCAGTGGCATGCTCCCGGCCACCGCAGCCTTGGCCTGCTGTGCTCTGGCAATCCTTCCACCTCAGCCTTCCGAGTAGCTGGAACTACAGGCGCGTGCTACCACACCTGGCTAATTTTTTATTTATTGTAGAGATGAGGTCTCGCCGAGTTGCCCAGGCAGGTCTCCAACCCGCGGGCTCAGGCAATCCACTCACCTCAGTCTCCCAAAGCGCTGGGATTACAGGCTGAGCCACCGAGCCCAGCTTTTTTTTTTTTTTTTTTTGGTCTTTTTTAACTAGAAAGCGTAATGTTGTTCAATAGAAACATAACGCAGGCCATGTAGGTTATTTGTTTGTTTGTTTGAGATGGAGTCTCACTCAGTCGCCCAGAATGGAATGCAGTGGCTGATCACGGCCACCGCAGTCGCGACCTGCTGGGCTCCGGCGATCCTTCTGCCTCAGCCTTCCAAGTAGCTGGAACTACAGGCGCGCGCTACCACGCCCGGCTAATTTTTGATTTATTGTAGAGATGAGGTCTCGCCGAGTTGCCCAGGCGGGTCTCGAACCCATGGGCTCAGGCAATCCACTCACTTCAGTCTCCCAAAGCGCTGGGATTACAGGCTGAGCCACTGAGACCGGCTTTTTTTTTTTTTTTTTTTTTTGTCTTTTTTAGTTAGAAAGAATAATGTTGTTCAATAGAAACATCATGCAAGCCATGTAGGTTATTTAAAAATTTTAAGAAGGCATATTTTTAAAGTGCAAAGAAATGGGTAAAAATTAACTTTAATAATATATGTTATATATAACATTATGTTTAATCCATATATATTACATCCAAAGTTATAACTAAAATGTGACACAAAGGGGGACCAAATAAAACACCAGAATTATCTTTTGGCAGGCAGGCCCCTTGTAATACAGGCTTATTCCAATAGGTAAGTGTTCTAGGAACCCAGCAGCATCAGTGTACCTGTTGGTGGTGTTGTGAGAGGCTGTGTCTGGCTTCAGTGAGTTGTTGGTTATTTATTTATTTATTTTTATATTCCTTAAGCACATTTGCCCATTTCATGATGGATGATTTACATGAACCTGCCACACCATGCTATGCGTTCAGTAGTTTTAGACCAAAAATGGCATGACCACCCCTCACACCATAACCAACCCTCCCTATTCACCTGATCTCACCCTAAGCAACTTTTTTTCTTTCAGTGGATGAAAAAATTTCTCAAAGAGAAGCATGTTGCCCATGTGTCAGAAGTGAAACAAAAAATGGCAGAAACTCTAAAAGGCATCAAAACTGACAAGTCAAAAACTGTTTTGAGCAGTGGAAAATTATCTTGATAGGTGCATTGCATCAAATAGAGAATACTTTGAAGATGATTGTAGTTTAAACATGTAATACACAATTTTTTTATTAATAAATTCTGGGATTTTTGGTTCCCCCCTATATTCTAATCAAAATATTTTGCATTTTAACATATAATCAATATAAAAATTTTTACTTCAGTATTTTACTTTCTTTTCTCATACCATGTCATTGAATCTGGGGTATATCTCACACTTAGCAGCACATCTCAATTTGGACTACTTTCATAGCAAGTGCTCAACAACTACATATGTCTAACGGCTACCATACTGGACAGTGCTGGCATGGATATATGCTTTATATACTTTCTGAATTACGTGGGTATCATTATGCATCACTATTTATGAAAACCTTTGACCTGTATGCATCTGTAAACCGAAGCACTTCTCTTAAGAGATAATGTTTTTGTTTTGCTTTGTTTTTCTTAATATGTTGTAACTAATCATTCTGGATAATCAAGTTGACAAGCTCACACATTTTTTTATTAGAAAAAGAACTACATTAAAATTGTTGAATAGGACTGGGCTTGGTGGCTCAGCCTGTAATCCCAGCACTTTGGGAGGCCGAGGCGAGTGGATTAC